>NC_072734.1:47578080-47720571 GCF_026930045.1 Uloborus diversus | reverse complement strand
GCAGGACGAACACGCCAATTTTCTCGCATGTAAGCATTTTGATCTTCTAGTAGCAGCATTTCTCTCTCTCTCTTTATTGTCTTCGGATCTTAGTTTAAACAGTATATCTTCTTACGAGATGATGAAACAATTTTAAAAATGTATGACTTAAGTGAAAAGGAAACAATAAAGTTAATTGCCTCATTTAATTTTCAGCACAAAGGTATTTATTTGTTGATAAAGTTTATGTCTAAGAAAATCAAATTCATTTTTTAATTCAAGTTTTTTTTTTCAACACGTTTGCGCGCAAAAATAGGAGCTACAAACCATGCTACGGAATTACGATAAAACTGATCGATAACTGTGATAAAGAAAAAATTCGTTCGAATATCACAATTAATTCAAAAATTATTAGAAGTAACAAATAGATAGACTGACAGACACGTCAACAGATCGATAAACATACATTCTCCATTTCAATGTCCTACTTTCAATGTTTTTCATTTTCTAATGTTTATTTAAATATTTAAACCGTGCTTACTGCATCAACATTATGATTTTTTTTTTTTTTTTTTTGACACTGCTACTACAAATTACCAATTATTTCTTCTGAAAAACGAACGTGACTAATATTTTCTTTTCTAGTTTGGAAAAGGCAATAGAAACGCTTTCATACATCCCATTTTAGCTAGGAGCGTGCATAGGGGGGGGGGGGAGAGAGAAGGGACACTTGTTGGTCCAGGCCCGAGATTTTGGAAATGAGGGGTGAAATATATGTAGGCGCGTAGGGGTAAACAACATTGAGGGATACTCGTAAGAAATTTCTGTGCATACCCCTGCTTTCAGCGAATAGAAAAGTGAACAATATTTTCGTTTAACCAACAGAATCGTGATCAATTTTCTCGTTCAGAAGGTAAATGAAAACACGCAGCTCAATCACTTTAATCAAACGAAACGCAGTCAATCTTTTCATTAGGCCAACAGAAACGGGACAAACTTTTGCTATTTGATTGATCTTAGAGAATTTTATTGAATGAAACTGTATCTATAAATCATATTCATCTCTTTTTCTATTTCAAACAAATCTAAGAAGTTCAGTAAGTTACCCCCTATAGCCAGGGCTAAGGCAGAAATACATGAAATACACTGCCAGCTCAGTCAATTCCAGCCGAGGACCGCAGTTTAATTGACTGAGCTGGCGGTGTATTTCATGTAAATCTAAGAAGGTTCTTCTGCCCCTATATAGGAATTTAGTAAGACCCCATTTGGAGTATACTGTGCAGTTTTGGTCGCCTTATCTGAGAAAAGATATTTGTGTATTGGAAAGGGTTCAAAGAAGGGTAACTAGATTAGTAAGGGGACTTTCAGGTTTAGATTATGACATCATACTTAATAGGCTTAACATGTATAGCCTGGAGCAAAGGAGAATCAGAGGGGACATGATCAAGTTGTTTAAATTTATCAAAATGAATAATGTTAATGGATTAAATTTTTGCACCGAAAGCAGGACGAGGGGTCATTGTTTAAACCTGTTCAAATCTGAGGCTAACCTGGAAATAAGGGAAAACTACTACTTTAGTAGGGTTGTGTGCACTTGGAACAGCTTATCGGAAGAGGTGGTAACGAGCAAGGGAATAGATAGCTTTAAGAGGACCATTGATCTTCTTTGGGGACTAATAAATTGAGTAGGACCAGCCTAGCTAGGGCAATAGCCTGTTGCTGGTCGTCACATTTGTATTTCTAAAAAAATATTTTAATGTTTTTAAAATGGCCTCCAAAACTTATTTATTTTCAACGTAATCATAATTATAAATCCATACTACTATTTCTTACGTAAAATAAAATTATATCTTTCTATTCCAGAGATTGCAAACGGGAACTAATTATTCAGTGAGGTGTGAAATAATTATCACTTGTGATTGTTAAAAATCTCACGAGTTCCATTTTCAACAGATATCAAATTAATCTTTTCCTAATAACTGACCTATCGTTTCGAAAATTATATTTGTATTATTTATTCATGGTCGAATAAATCCAATTGTTATGAATAAAATTGCAATTTTAATTAAACACCATCAATACTAACATAAACTTTCATTACGATCCAATTTTCAAACATGAAATTTGTGCAACTCTTCGTAATCAAAGCAAATACCAATACTTACAAAATTATACACCGTTTCCACTGTTTGTTTCACTTTCTGTAAATTCATTAATCTTCGCTGATATCTCTTGTAGTAGCGTCAAACTTTTGTTAATTATTTCCCCAACCTTAAACATAAACTAATTAAGTTTGTTTTACTTTACAACGCAATCTTCAAGTTTTCCCTTTGAAAAAACTATTATTACTATTATTATTACTATTGAATTATATAAACTATTAAACGAATGTTTAATTTTTCAATAAACTGCGGTTGAGGAAGCTCATTGATTATGAAAACGTTCTAAAATTGCTTTCAAAGAATGGGGTCGTTTCCGAAATTTTAAAAGTATTTTTTTTTTCTGATAGAGCATGCTTACAAACATAGGATTTGTACCTTTTTTAAATAATTTGACAAAGTTTAATATTTTTTAAAATTATTTTAATAGAGGCGCCGATACAATTTCATTTTTTATGCTTCTGCACATGATATCACAAGTGTTGAAATGCCATTTACTGATGCCATTAGTGCAGAGCGTAAGCATTCTGCGCGCTAGTGGAGTAGCGCCAAAGTTTATCACTTGTGATGTCATAAAGACCCCGCCTTGTTTGAAAAATCGGACACAAAAAAATTAATTAAAAATTAAACTTTTTGAAAATAAAAGATTTTCCTCACTCCATGTTTTTTTTTTTTTTTTACTCATTCTATCAACTTCAGAAACTCAAAGTATTATATTCAGTAAATTACCGCCCATTAGCCAGGGCTTAAGCAAAAATACGTGAAATACACCGCCAGCTCAGTCATTTCCAGCCGAGGACTGCAGTTTCGTACTTATTAGCACTCATCATTAGGAAAGTGACTGAGCTGGAGATGGAAAACCTCTTAAGGAAGCCAAGAGTTCGAAACAAACTGGTAGCTAATATAGAATTAGCAGACCAGACGAGTCACTCGTCTGGTCTGCCGAAATCTAGAATGAGAAGAAAAGTCTTTTGCATCTTGTATAACGGTAAAACAATGTTTTCGTAATCTAAGTAATTAGCATTAAAACTATTGTCTTTACCAAGTCAGTCTCAATCGATGCTAAATGTGTAGGCTCACAGCACTAGCGACGGTATTACCTTTTTTCTTTTAACGAAACTTTCTTTCCTGGGCCATTCCACGGAAAACAGTCACTTTGTCCAGGACGTGACGTCTCATATACTTCATTAAAAATATGAAATATTAATGAACACATTTTTTCTGCTTAACAAATTACAAACTTGTGCGTGATTTCTTAAGCAAACAATTTCGTCATTACCCTTTACAATTATTACTTTTTAATGAAATATATAAACCATCACGTGCGGGACAAAGGGTTGACTTTTCCGTGGAATGGCCGTCCTGCGAGTTGCATGGCACAATGCGGCTCTACCGAAAATTAACAGAATTTTTCTTTAATCAACGAAGAAAAAAAGGGAACCAAGTCTAATCTCCATCAATTAGTCTACAGGACCAGGGGCATGCACGGGGGGGGGGGGGAGGGACCCGAGCCTGAAGAGGGCCCAATATTTTAAAAACTAGGCGTGAAATATAGGGGTAAAAAATTTGGAGGGGGGCCCGGAAGAGTCATTTGTGACGGACCGCAAAATTGCTGTGCACACCCCTGTACAGGACATTTGAAGTTTCGTTAAACGCAATAATCGCTCTACTAGTCTACCATCCGTTGTTACAACTGGAACTGAAAATTTATACAGCATACATATCCAAATGAGAATCGTCTCTTCTTTTTCCTTTTCTTTTTTTCTTTTTTCCGAAGCTCCATTTCAGATGCAAAATTAATGATTTCCTCCTGTTGTCAAACCGACAAGCAAAACAAAAATAAGAAAAAAAAAATTTAGAAAGAAAGAAGAAAATCAGGACGTCTAGAAGGCAGAAAAAAAAAGCCGAAACGAAGTGAAATGAGCAGATTCGATTCTCGTCTTGCGCGTACTCATGCGGATCGGCTGACATAGTTTCTACTGAACTGATGAGAGTGTATCATGTGCTAACTGCAAGTGCTTCGGAGCATTGCCTGCTAATGGCATTTACCAGCTGAAATTTATTTCTTTTATCTGTTTTTTTTCTCTCTCTTGTTTTTTGTATTTTTGTAACTAATCAAAATAAAGAAGCATGAAGGTGTTTCTTTTTACTTCAGTTTGTTCAGGAAGAGAGTGAGCATTTAGAATCACTTTTCAAACTCTCGTTTCTTTTCCTAAGAACGTATTTAGATGATATTGCTTGATCTTTTTTTGTTACCAAAGAGATGGAACAAGTTTTCAATGTTTAATAAACTGAATTGATGTGATGTGTCTCGTGGTAAAAGTAATGTTGACTGGAATTTAATTTAATAAACTTGTTCTAAATGATTGAACATCAAATCCTAAAATAAAATTATTTTGGTTGAGTGAACAATTTTTTAATGTGACACATTTTTACTTATGTCATTCTCAATTTCAACCTTAAAAATTAAAATTTCAGATTTTAATTCAAATTATATGTCTTTGTGAAATTTTTTTGATAACGCAATGGGAATTAAAGTAGTAAATTATGTCCAAAAAAAAAAAGAAACTTGATTTGTATAATAATTTTTTTTATGAGAATATTTATTAGCCAAAAAAACAATGAAATAAATAGCTATCGAAGTCGCAACAAACCACTTTTGCGGTGAAAGGAAATTCTCCATAAATGTAAATATATAGAAATTCACAAATCATGTTATTTTTACCATGCAACTCCTTTACAACAATCCTATTCCTTAATTTCAGGATTTTTAATCGGCGGAAGCAACGTTTTATATTTAATATCATACAGACTAGAAATTTTATTTGACAGTAAGATACTTGAAACAAAAATTATTTGTATATTTTTCTTTGAACTGAAAGAGGAGCTATTTTTAACGAATACAAGTACTCAAATTATTGCTTTCCAAGTCATATAGCTATGGGTTTACTTTGATATATTTAAAGTTTGATGCAAGACATGTATTTTAGTGCAGAAAAAATAAAATATGAAATTAATGTTCTTAAAGCTTGCAAAAATATTTTGGGTTTGTGAAAGGAATTCTTTTTTCAATACAGAAAAATTGTTTGAACTTTCGACACAAAGCGGTTGTAAAAAGAAAAGAAAGAAAGAAAATACAGAAAAAAGAAAGGCAAATTCACTTCAATAATGTTTTTCTCTCTTATATACAAATCAGTTTTTTTCCTTAAAAAAACAAGTATATTTCAATTCACTTGTATTCAATTTAATAAAAGCAACGATTTTTCAATTCAAACCTTTTTTTACTGCCCAAAAATGCGCCCTCTATGCAAATTGTTATGAAACCATAATTGTTTTAAGTCAAAGACAAACATCGTCTGGAAATATTTGAGACTTCAAAAATGTGTTTTTCCAGCTTATTATTATGAACCCATAATTATTTAGAATCAAAAACAATTTTCGTCAGAAAATATCTGAGGCTCTGAACGCTTACTCTTCATGCCCATTAATATGCTAACATAACAATTTATAACCAAAACAAACATCGACCGTAAAGATTTGATGCTCCGAAAATGTTCTCTCCCAGCCCCATTATTATGAAACCAAAAGTATTCTGAATCAAAGACAAACATCGTCCAGAAATATTTGAGTCTCTAAAAATGAGTTCCTCCTGCACATTGTTATGAACCCATAACTATTTAAAGCCAAAAACAAGCATCGTCCGGAAGTATTTGAGACTCTGAAAATGTACTCTCCCTGCACATTATTATGAAACCATAATTATTTGGAATCAAAAACAAACATCGTCCAAAATTTGAGTCTCTAAAAATATGTTCTTCCTGCATATTGTTATGAACCCATAACTATTTAAAGTCAAAAACAAACATCGTCCGGAAGTATTTGAGACTCTGAAAATGTACTCTCCCCGCACATTATTATGAAACCACAATTATTTGGAATCAAAAACAAACATCGACCAGAAAAATTTGAGGCTCCAAAAATGTGTTCTTCCTGTACATAATTATGAACCCATAACTATTTAAACCAAAAAACAAACATCGTCCGGAAATATTTGAGGATCCAAAAATGTGTTCTTCCTGTACATAATTTATGAACCCATAAGTATTTAAACCCAAAAACAAACATCGTCCAGAAATATTTGAGGCTCCAAAAATGTGTTCTTCCTGTACATAATTATGAACTCATAACTATTTAGACACAAAAACAAACATCGCCCGTAAATATTTGAGGCTAGACGGCTAGAAAGGTGTGGGAGGGGTTACAGTGGGTGTTCTCCCGTACTTGAGATATTCCAGCTGTGGAACAAATCGCGAGTGGGAAAATATGCCAAGAAGCAGGGGGTAAAGGTCGAAAGAGGCAATTTAATTAGGGCTGTGTAAAAGAGCCGGTTCATCTAATTGAAGGAATGATTGATTTATGACTCCAGAGTAAAAATAGTAATAGTATCACAAAAAGAAAAGACAACAATTTTTAAGAGAAAAATATTTGCAGCTCGTGATGTCTCGTGTTTTGTAATTTCTTGGCTATTTACATATTTAACGCTTAAAAGTGTTGCAAAATGCTGATACATGTTCTAATTTTTATCTCAGAAAGTGGTGCAATATATTTTGCTCCACGGAATTCGATTTTTAGAATATCCTCAAATACATAATAGCCAATTCACTGATCGAGTAACACTCCTGACGTCCCCAACAATGAAGCTCGTGCTATGTTATGTTCAGTTGAAAATATTTTTTGGTAATGTTTGACATGCAGGGAAATGCTTTATTTTGACGATGCTGAACTGAATCCGGTAACATAACTGTTTTACTGGTAAGATTCGCTTTAGGACATAGACTAATAATAAGAGTAGATCGAGCTATGGCAACCCTTTTGCTGCTCATAAACCAAACCATGTGACTGGTGGATATCCTAGCAACAGCGGACGTTGATCGTAGCAGACGATCAACGCCCGCAAGAAATAAAATAAATAGAATTGATTGAACACGGAAGAATGATCTTTTATGGAGTCCGATTTGTAAATTTGTAATTCTAAGTTGTAAATATTTTGTTAATATAGTGAGTTTTTCGTTTAGATCGTATTGTGCATTTTCTTTAGTCAATTTCAATAACTCAATAAGCAATTAAAGATGCAAGCGCCCAAAAAGAATCAGCAAACGGTAAGATTTTATCTAAAATTTCAATTTAAGATACCGATTAGTACATTTTTGCGTTAACGCAAAAAGTTTACGCCATTACGTTCACGCCAACGCTGACGTAGCAGTTCCAAATGAAATAAAAGTTACTGAAAACTGTGATCAAAAACTAATGCCAAAATAATGCATAACTAAAAGAAAAACAGTTCAATCTTAGCACCTGGAAAAAAATTTTTTTAATGAAAATACATTACGTCTTAAAATACATGTCGAATGCCAAACTATAGATAATGTTGCCATCTAGCAACCATGCCGCCAAAGTTTTCGCCAAGCCTTCCACCAGTCACATGATGTATCCATGAACCAATTTTTTCATCAGCAAGTCTGGGAAAGCTCGGTCTATTCTTATTATTAGTCTATGCTTTAGGAGAATGAAGAAACGAAAAAGGCGCAAACAATGAACGCTATTTACTAGCGATAGCGTTGATTGATCGCGCGTAGGGTTAATTCACTGGAGTTTGGGTTAAAATATCAGCCATCAAAATATCTCCAAACAGGCAATTTCTTCCTTCAAATGTAGAAACAGTTATCACCTCTCATACCTTGACGGGCGATTTTCTAGTTTATAATAAATACCGTTTGAAGATCTGTCTGACAAATGTAATGAAAGGAGCAAGCACTTTCTGCCCAGAAGTAAGGATTAAAAAGAGAAATTGATAAATGTTTCCGACTAACTTCACCTAAATAATAATGACATGTATGGTTGAGATAGCCATCAGAAGAACAGACTGTTTATTCGATTTATATTCATACAAAAGTGTGTCTTTAAATATTGTGATAGATTAGATTTTATAATGTTTGTAGACAATTCGTAATTTATCTATATACATAATATAGATTTGAATTTATATTACAAATAAAAGTGTAACTTCAAAATGTCTACATTTCAGTAATTTTCCTTAAAAATTTGTAATAAAAAACAAAAACTATGTTTCACACTCAATCTTACAAACTCGGCATTTATTCTTCTTAAATGCACTTATTTATAAGTTTCTTTTATTTCGTTTACTTATTTTTTTTATTTATTTTAATTATTTATTTATTTATTTATTTATTTATTTTTGAGCAATCACGATTGCTTATTGCTTTCATTTGACTGTTTTTGGCGTGCTATCATTTTATTCTCCCACCGCCACCCTCCGCACCATCACCGTCGACCGGCTCCTCACGATGCTGCTCCTATAGCGAAAGAAGCCGTCTCCAGGTTGCATCCATGTCCTACACACACGCGCATACATACACAACTACACACACACACACACACGCACGCACACATACACACACACAAACACATACACACATACACAAACACATACACACATACACAAACACATACACACATACAAACACATATACACACGCATACATACAGACACCTACATACACATACCCCCCACACACATTCATACACACAACTGCCTACACACACATACACATACTCCCCCACACACACATTCATACACACAACTGCCTACACACATACACATACCCCCACACACAAACACACACACCTACATACACACACTCGTGATTGCGAAAAATATAATTTGAATTCAAGATGTCGAAATTCAAATTAATTTTTTCTTTCTTTTTTTTTTTTTTTTTTTTGAACAGAAAATGATATTCCATTGTTGGGCATTAATCAAATAACTCTTCAATCGAATAAAACAATTTGGATCTCTTTCAGTTCAGATTAAGTCAATTCTGAATAAATTCAATCGCACACGATGAAAAACGATGATTCAATCAAATGTGTTTAGCCGCCGAAAACACCTGTTTGGTTCATACGGATTTTTTTAGGCTAAATTAATCAGCTTTTCTTACTTTTGACTAATCAGACTGATTAAGTTCTGAGAAAATTAATTTGAATGAATTCAAACAAATTAAAACTAAGTTAAATAGGTGAATTAAAACTAGTCGAACCAAATTTGATGCAGTTTGAGTTAAATCCAGATTGATTTAAATCTGAATAAATTTAGCAAAGAATAACTTCGTTTAGAATAAACGAATGACTGAATGAAAAATTGACTAATTTTAAAATTAATCATAAGTAAAGAATGTATGATTTTTTTTTTTTTTTTGAAAAAACAAGAGTGCATATATAAGTGAATGTTTACATGAAAATGAATGAGTAAATGAATGAATGATTGTATAAATTAACTAATACGTGAGTGAATGAATAAACAAATGATTGCTTGATTGAATCATTGATTGGACTTATTGATTGATTTATAGGATGGTTGGATTGAATCCGATTGAGTTACAGCAAAAAATTAATGAAGTACTAATTAATATATTAGTTGATCAACTGAATGATGATTGACTAAATGAATGAATAAATGATTGGTTAATTCAGCGATTGAAAAATTGAATGATTGAACTACTAATTGAATTAACTGATTAATATAACGATAGAATGAATGAATTAAAGAATAGATGAATGGAAATTTTTGATTGATTGATTGATTAATTATTTCAAGATACATTTATAAGATTAATACATGAAAATGTATAAAGTTGCGGAGAAAAGGAAAAAACTAAAATAAAATAGTTCTTTCCTGAATGTTTGATGTTAAGAGAAAATTTATAGTCTGCTTCTTTTTTCAATATCTGCGTACCGAATTCGCAACTGCAGAGCTCGAATACGCTACCTTGCGGAGATTAACAATACTAAAGAAAAAAGTAAAACATTCCATTCCACGTGTTTTCTTTGGGGTGAATTACAGGCTTCAGACAGTTTATGATGTAATGTAATTTCAGAAGAATAGAAAAGAAAGCTTCCCACAAACACGATGAAAAATTACTGTCATTCACTAAGCGTCAAAGCAAGTTATAAGTTGTGGTGTGTGTTTGTTTTACCTTTTTCGTCCGCCATTATACAGTGACTGCAGCGCCCCCTACAAATTATTGGAGTTGCGAATACAACAAAATTAAAATGTGGAAGGCCAATTATTTTCGGAAAAGTATTTTAAGACACAATTTTATTCGAAACACATATTTTGTTTTACACGATTATAGAATTAGTTTTATTTAATGAAATATCAAAACGTAAAATTTTATGTTACTTCAAGAATCCTAAATGAATGAGGTAGGATACGTGCAATCCCGAGGTCACATGGACCTCCGCGAATATCTTGTGCGGTTTTTATAAAAGTTAGCTGTTGTATTGATTCATATTAAAATATATTCAGTGGTTCCCAAAAGTGTTCGTACACCTACGATTTTCATTGAAATAGCACCATATCCATTGCTTAGAATTAATATTTCGGAACAGGTATTTAATTATAAGATCTATGATCAGTTTTCAACAAAACTACAATGATTTTTTTTTTAAATATTAAAACTTAATTTTTTAAAAATAAAAAACCAAAAAGTGCCGGAAATTTTATTTCGCAAAAGTCTTCGTACACTTTAAAAAATGTCTATATGTTATTGAATAATCTATTTTTTTTATTAAGTTATTATTTAGTAGAATATCATGCAGTATAAACAACATCTTTTAAACTTCCGGGAATATAGATATTCTTTTTTAGCGTAATTTCTGAGTAAGTGTTCAACCACTGTTTGAGTCTTACTGTTTCTAGCTCAATGTTCGTTTCAAAGCCGTATTTTCGTAATCTAGACTCCAGATATCTCTAAATATGTTACATTAAGTTCAAATCTGGAGAGTGAAGAGATATTTTCTGAACTTTTTAATGCAATTTTTGAGGCACTAGACGCAAACGTTGAAAACCGTGTGATTCTTATCGTGATCTTAATAAAAAACAAAATTGTTTCTGATAACCAAATTTTTGGCTAAGAGTTTAAAATTGGTTTTTTAAATATTTAAACAAACAGCATGATTCATTATTTTATCAAAAAATTCCAAACTACCAAGTCATGATGCTGATATGCACCCTCACACAAGAACACCTTCACCGTCCTGATGACTGGTCCAACTAAGTTCTTAAGTTTAAGTCCCTAATTTTTTCTTCTATTTACAATTATACAACAATTTAACCAAAAATGTTGAATTTATTTTTATCTGTATGTAAGACGTAATTCCAAAACCTTTTGAGCTTATTTATCATTGATTTTGCGACCAAAAGCGTAAGCTTTCTGATTTTCGTACGGCTAAGAAAATTTCTGCGGGAAGAGTTCCCATTTGATCCAGCTAATCAGCGAACTTGGCGAACAATTTTTGGTGAAAATTAAATGTAAAAATTTTCATTTAACTCTGCAAAAACCTTTACAGCGCTCAAATGTGTATTTTTCATAATTTTTGTAACTGTAAATCTTCGATCACACTTTGTCAACTTGGTCGGTTGACCTTTTCTTACCTTGTTTGCGGTTTGATTCTTCTCTTAAAAGCATTTTATCAAGCACTTTACTATAGAATGGAACAAATTAACTAATTTTGTGAAATTTCAAACCAATTTACCGCTACTGTGAGGAAAAATTCAAATTTCGAACGGTGTTCGTGGTTTTTCACGAATACCAGCCATTTTAAAGTAATAAGCGCAATATTAAGGAATAAATAAACAAAAAATTAAAGTCAAATGACTTGTAAAGGTCAACACAATGCAAAAATAACAATAATAATATAAAAAACGGCATATGATGGTTTTAATCATGAATTAATTTGAAAATATTTGAGTGTACGATGACTTTTGTCGCGTATTATTTCTCGGTCTCTTCGTTTTTTGACCCATTTTAAAAAGAATATCCGTCAATATTTTGAAAATCAACTGGGTTTTATTTAGAATGACATAGGAATGATGTGAAAAAATATTGGACTTCATATTCGAATTCAGTTTCGCGTTATTTTGGTTTTACTAAAAAATTTCAAAGTGTACGAACACGTTTGGGAGCCACTGTAGATTGCTACACATTGAAAAGCAATTTTAAAGTTGCTACATGTAAAATAATCTTGATGTTCAAAATAAGACATATATCCGTGACGAAATATCGTCAGTTGTCCACTTAAACTCCTGGTACCCATTTAGTGATATTCAAATACTTTCATGTAAAAAGCAAAAGCGAAAATTCCACTCGATTACGCATGATATAACTTAATATTATTAGTTTCCTAATGAATTTCTTCGAAATGTAAATAAAAATAAGCAAAAAAAAAATAATAAAATCTCTACTTTATTATTTTCATTTGTAGTGGTGTTTAAACTTCTAGTGGTTTTATAAGTTACTATCTGTACCCGACTCGCGTTGCTACGCCAACAAAAAAAAAATACATCATTATACTGATTTTCATGACAACGGTTGAACGGGGCAGAAGTTGATACTCTGCAGTGCCACCTGGTGGCGAGTAGCTTCAATGAGCATATTATGCACCTTCTCCATGGGTAAATACATATATATAGCAATTTTCATAATAATCGGTCCAGGTATCAAGTGAAGCCGTGACTGTACTCAAATTTTGTACGCAGTTTGCAAGATCAATCAATCGCTAAGAATATCAAATAGAAAAAGTTTTAAATCCTCCCGTTGCATGAAAAGCCATAAAACAATAAAGAAAGAATTTATTTGTTCGAACTCAAGAAAAATGGCAACAGCTAACTTCTTATCAATGAGATCTTTCACGCGAATTAATTTCTGCAGCCGATAATTTTATTCGTATTTATCCAATGGATTGTGACTTAAATTGGAATAAAAAAGGAACTATCGATCGGATTTTTTCGAACTGGTCTATAAACATTCCCAGTACCAGAAATAACAAACGGTGAAAGTTTCAGCCAAATCTGCCGGGTAGTTTTTGAGTTCATGGATGACATACAGACAAACATTCATTTTTATATATAAAGATTATCTTCATACAAATAGGAAAATATTTTTATTTTTTAAGATTTCTTTTTGCAAAATAATAAATAACATACTTAATGCTTTTCCCTGTTATGTCTATGTGCTCAGTGCAACAAATAAAATGAAAAGTTGAGAAAGCTAACAAAAATCATGACAACAACATTAAGAGTTGTAATTTTATTAACTTATGTGGCCTCCTTTATTACTGTCTAGCTTAAATACTTGTAAAAAGTTTCCCCAGTACTGCATTTTATGGTATAAAGAATTTAAAACAGTGCTATTAGTACGGTGCAAATAGACCGAAAAAGGGCCTAACCCCAACATCCAAAGTAAAAGTTTCCCATCAACTCCAAATTGTTGTATACTGTCCACATATTGTTTGGTAAAAAGTTACACCGTTATCAGCGTCGGGTTTTGGGGGGAGGGGGGGAAGAAGTTGGTAAATTAGTAGTTTTATCAGTTTTTCCGAAATATTTAGAAAACTATAGTGTTTAGCACGAGAAGTGCAATATACAAAATAATCTACACTAAATTACGAACAAAATGGTCCTAAACATTATTTTGTTAAGTTAACGGTTCCAGAGTTACAATAGGTGAAAAATAGAAATTTTTCGTATTTTTTTAGATTTTTCGGAAAAAAATTCATTATCACTTGGGAAACTAATTTTTTGTATGAGGAGTGTTTTTTAAAATCAAATTGCGGTTTATGGGGCCGGTGGTATGTTTGTGATTAGCCCTTGAAGGAACGACAACCTCACCACCTACTCAAGGGGCTCTACTTTTAAGGGAAAAGAAGCATTCATGGACCGTGGTTATATAAATCTGCTGCACGGAGAGACCCAAATTTTCTCTAGACAATGCCGCAATAAGAGTAAATATATTATAAACATAGATGATTTTAAATTATAAAAATTCATAACAATTATGATTTATAGTTATATCATTTTTAATAATAACATTTTTATAAGTGCAGCTTTTGAAGTTTTTTCTTTAGAAAATAGGCATATTCGCCTGCATATTGCAACCATATTTTATCAAACTTTTTGACGTTCGTACACTGAGTTCAATACTAATATTTAATAAAAATGTAGAACGTTGAATGCGACATATTGTGATGTAAAGTATTCATCAGGATTCAGTTCTGTTCAAGCATACCACAGTCCTCTTCTAGATCTTCGTCTATGATATTAGTGCCCCTGTTATTACTTCCTAGACCTGAGCAATTACTGCACATGCTTGAGCAGTTTAGACCACTACTTCTGCACTCGCAGCTATGGACGCATTCGGCTTTTTAAACGCGCACTATGATGGAAAGTAATTCCTAGGGAGTTACAGAAGGCATTGTTGTAATTGGTCTCAGGTATTCACCAATCTTCTTCCACCCCCACTGGAGGTAAATTCTTTTCTTCATCCAGCTGCTGCTGAACCTGGTGGTATATGAATGTTGCCTGGTAACTGTAGAAGTGAGGGTAAGCCAACTTGAACAATGAATGGGCTGCGTTGCAATAGCCTGCAAGTTACACTGGTAGCGAAAACTATCTAGATCTTCAGTATTCTTTGCTCCAAACATCGCAAGAAAGAAATACTTTCCTGTGTCAGCCACCGCACTGGGGTCAGCTTTGGAATCGTTAAGGACTTAAAAAGCTTCGTACGAAGAGCGTTGTTGGCTTACACTTTCCTATACGGTGAAATGTTTCCCTTCTTGTAGAAAGATGGTACATTGTCACATCCTGTGAAGGCGTATATTGCAAAGAGTACACCCTTGATGTCTCCAATGCTTCGCTGAATGTCCGAAACAGTGCATCCTACCTTTTCCTCCTGATTGCCTTTCTTTGGTACCACCATTTTCAGTTTGTTTTCTGATGGTGTGTGAACATTCAACAGGACTACTAAGTTTGTGTGCGAGTGAGCTACTAAGTAAGTTGTGCGAAGCTTGTGTGATCACCGATCACACAAGCTTCAACTCCATTCTTAGCTTTATCAATCGCTGTTAAAACTATAAATAAGTCATCGTCACCCGATGCTTGGTGAACTGTGCAACCGCCTCTTTGCAAGTACATTGTCAGGAGAGAAATTAAGCCCATTTTGTTCTTAGTGTTAGCTAGAAATTCACGTTGGTTGATAGTTACATCGATTGAGTCTTCAACTTTGACTTCAATGTTAGTCTTAGAACGTGATCTACATAATTGTTCTTCATCTTTTGTGGTTCCTTGCTCGTATTCATCAAAAACAAGTTGCTGGCCTATAATGAGCAATTACGTAATTTATGTATTGCTCGCAAATCTGTCTGAAGGTAGCTGGGAAACGTCAGAAAACACGATGAAGAAGGTGATCTTCATTAATGATATAGGACGCTTTTTCTAATTAAGGGGTGATCGATCATTCATTTGAATCTGGAACCACAACAGACACCATTGGAGATTTGCTCCCCTTCCTTATCAAGCCAGATTCGTCGAACAAGGGTGGATGATATGCACGTAATTCGAATTAAAATAGTCAAGCCCGTTTATTAGAATATCGGTTAAAAGAATATCCCGCTTAATATAATACATTTTCAATGTACCAAACCAATGTAATGCGTTATTTTTATCCTGGTTTTTGGAATATCCCGCTTATTAGAATCTTTTTTCGTGGCAAAATGGCTATTCACTTAAGCGGGTTCGACAGTATTTCTTAAAGTCTCTCATATTTTCTTACAGTGCACACCATCCGATGTGAGAGAGTATTAGGCAGGGGTGCACGTGGACTCAAGTAAAATTTTTTGAAGGCAGTGTGAAATTTCCTGAAACTATGAAGCTAGACCCTTCTCCCTCCCCAGTAAAAACTCTTCAAATATGCATACAAAAATCATTTAAATCATTAATGAAAATTATTTTTAAAGTTTATTTATTTTTTTATTTTTTGAAATAATTTTTCAGTTTTAGAATGTGTTGTCAACCCATAAGTTTTGGAAATTTCTGAAGTTTCGGATCACAAACACCCCTGGTATTAGTGTTCACACATACAGTGGTGTTGGTAATTATTATAGACTTGGTAATAGAGGCTAGAGACTGAACAGCTAACTTTCTTTTCAAGAGTATCTTTGAATGTTTTGTTCTCAATCTTTTTTTGAAGCTAGTAGTCTAACTTCAAGTGCTTTATCACAGTTCACGCAAATTGCAGAAAACCGGTTCTCGTTCCCAGTATTTCTACGTTTCTAACCCCATGTGGTGCCTCTTAGTTTCTTTTTGACTAGAATACGATTGTACAACATTACTTTTTAATAAAATTATTTAGTTATTTCTGTTTACGTAGTAGTTAGAATTGCACTTCCCAAAAAATCTTAAAAATGTGAAAATTTTCTACTTTACACCCGCCGTAACTCTGGAATCGTTCACTTAACAAAATAATGTTTAGGACCATTTTGTTCGTAATTTAGTGTAGCTTATTTTGTATATTGCACTTTTCGCGCTAAACACTATAGTTTTCTAAATATTTCGGAAAAACTGATAAAAACTACTAATTTACCAACTTCTTCCCCCCCTCCCCCCAAACCCCGACGCTGAAAACGGTGTAACTTTTTACCAAACAATATGTGGACAGTATACGACAATTTGGAGTTGACAGGAAACTTTTACTTTGGATGTTGAGGTTCATGTCTAATTGCACTGTACTATATGAAATAAAACTATTTTGAATTGCCTTTGAAAACCGTACTGACACGCATTAGGGAAAAAACTCTTTGATTACCTGAAAAGTCCCATGCTATCATAACATAAAGCTCAAAAGAGTTTTTTTTTTTTTTTTTGAGAAACATATTTAAATTTAAAAGGAACAGAATATATTTTTAATGGCTCAAGAAAACATTGATGCATTTGGGACAAATCTTTGGTAGCTTTGATGCAAATCGTAAAAGCGAACCATCAAACAGTTCTTACTAATAGAAAATGACTCTATTCTTTCCACGTGAATGATTCATGTTTTTTGCCCGATATGCATCCAATATCTTATTGATAAAAAGAGAAAAACCAACGAGGAAGAATATCTTAAAAAAAGAAATTATTCAAAATTGACGTGATTCAAATGATATAATAGGATCCTAAAGGAACAGATGATATACGGAACCATTCAATCAAAACCGTTTAGATAATCAAATTTTAACGATATTGAATTTCTTGTTGATGGCTACTTCCCCGATGAAGTGAAATTGTATTAAATAGGAAGTGTAAAAAAAAAACTTTCAAATGTAGTTTGAAAAATAAGTAAAGCTTTTTATTGGTGTTTGTTAATTTCACTTTGGAATTTGAATCATATTTAATAATTGTTTTCTAAGCAATATCATGATTAAGAACTTTTTTTAAATGTTTTTTTTTTCCTTCAGAAAATGTAATGGCACAAACATCGTTATTAAAATTCAATTTTAAATGAATTATATTTTGGTAAATACGGGATAACTTATCAAGATCAGAAAAACTGATAGTGATTTTCCGAAATATAACGTATGTGACAATGGAAGATATTCTTTCATTCATCATTTTGATTGACATTTAAAGGCCACCTATTGCTAATTATAGTAAAAAATCATAAAAATTTGTAGATCGCTTAACTATTTACAAAAAAAATTAGCTATTGGATGACATAAAAATAAAATAAAAGATGTAACTATACATAAAACAATTCATCAATATAATATGTTCGCCAATTTTTAGAAACAAAAGTAGAGCATATCGGAGTATCACACCCCATCTAAGCAGAAACTTTTAAAGAAAATTTTAAGTTAACAAACAAACAAAAAACAAAAGATAATTCTTCCTTCCTCTTTATGTAGGCCCAAATGCTGTGTAAAATCTATCATGACCAAAAACTACAAATTTAATTTTTTGTTACAAAAAAAAACCAAACAATTTGAAGCTTTAGGGTATATTGCTTTGACAGTCCCACCCCCCTCCATCAGGTTAAGGCCTCACTTGAGGTAACATCAAACTTGTTGCAATGAGCAAAAAAAAAAAAAAAATTAAATAAATAAATAAATGAATTCAAAAATGCTTCTAAATAAATGCAAATCAATGCAAATCGTGCAACGAAATGGAAAATCAATATCAATTTTTTTCTAACGAAATGAAAATGCAGGGAAATAAAAATGTAAAAGGTTATGAACTGCGTTAAAAAGCATCACTTTTGCATTTTACTTTGCTATACAGATGTAATTACCTCTAAAAAAAATTCGCTGAAACTGGCTGTAATGTATGCGTAAAACTTATTTATACACAAATGCTCTTGAAAAAGCCGACAGAATAGCACTTGCTTTTTTAAGGTACAAATTTACTACACAAAAGATATAAAATAATGTTTCGATGCTAGTTTTATCGTAAAATATATATTGACTAGCGACAAAATATTATGAGGAAAGAATGTTGCTGAAATCGTAAAACGCAGTTCCTAGGCGTTGTACCTGGCGGGGCGTGATCCCCGACTTACTCTATAAAATGAATTTGCGGAAGATTTGTCCTTCGCTTTTATGAACAAGAACAATAGAATTGCAAATAAAATTATTTATAACATTATAACAACACTGTGAATGGCGGTATTTACTTCAGTCAAAAGTACTACTTTTAGTCACTGAAACTGATGGAACAAGCAAAAAAATAAATAAATAAATAAATAAATAAATAATAATAATAATAATAATAACATGGAGCAAGAAAAAAAACTTATTTTCCCAACAGTTATTTTTATTCAATTTTTTTAAATGTCCGATCTTGGAAAAAAGGCGTGGTCTTTATGACGTCACTAGTGAGATATTTTGGCGCGCTCAATGTTTACGCTTTGCTGTGAACAGAGTTGCCAGTCCGTGAAAATAAAAAAGCGAATTAAATATTGCTCCCTACGCCTTGCTGTCAACTGCGTTGCCAGTGCATGTGAATAAAGAAGCGAATTAAATCTTATACACTGCTCTAAAGGCATCAGTGAAAGGCATTTCATCACTTATGATGTCGTGTGCAGAAGCGTAAAAAAGGAAGTTGAATCTGCGCACTGATTAAAAAATTGTCAAAAAAGTTTAATCTTTGTAAAATTATTTACAAAATGGTTAAGTACTATGTTTTTAAACATGCTCTTTCAGAAAAAAAAAGAAAAAAAACTTTTTAAGTTTCGAAACAGCCAAATTGGTATGGTTATGCTTTTATTTTTAAAAGAAGTTCCAACAAGCCGTTTAGTAAAATGTATAATATTTAAAATACCCCAACACTAAATTACTATTTGAATATTCTAATGCCAAAAAGGATTACCGGACTTTGACATTCAAATTTCAAAAACTAATCTCACAGAAGAAAAAATTGGAACTTAATTTGCTAAATTGTATCAAATGAAAGGATAATATTTCGAAAATCATCCGAACAAAATCCGATAATGTCAGAGCCCGCTATTATACTTCACTTTGGTACGGGAAATTACTAGACTACAACTGATTGGCAAAAGCTTCTGGTTTCCCTAAGCATTACGTTTAATCTTTTGCGCTATCATTTTGACAATCAAACTTGCTTCCTTGTTAGATTATCAGAAATCAGCATTGTTTTAAAGATATATTATTTAATGCTTAATCTGTTCTTAGCCATTACTCAGACACGTGCTGTCATTTTATTGAAAAGTAATGAAATGGGACTAATGCTTATTTCACGTATAGAGCCCCAAAACACTTTGTTGATACAGGTTTGGGGAGCCGTCTGTCTTTTAAGTTCTACTTTATGCGTTAATAACATGTCGCGATTTACCTTCGACTCTAATCTCACCAGCGAGCTTTCGCTCGCTGATGGTGAGAAGACAGGAATGAATAAAATAATTAAAAGATATGTGCTTAGTTGAACAATTATTAAACTACACACCGATGAAAACAGCTCAAAGATCACTCATGTAATAGAATGTGGGGCAAAGAGAAAAAGTTGTGAAAACTTATCTTTTTTCGAAATGAACAAATAGAAAATTTGTTTTGAAAATCACAGTGCATAAAGAAAGAACAGTGTATTTTAAGATAAAACATGCACTGAAGTATTCTTTTAGATTTTGTGTAGTAAATTTGTATCTTGAAAAATTGAAGAATTTTCACCTTTTTTTTTCGTTATGGCGCAAAGTATATTTTTCTAATGAAGCATTAACTATTCGATTCTTAAAAATATTTTTTGATCGAAAGAATGAGTAAATAAAAGAATTAATGAGTAAATGAAAAGATGTTGGAACAGCAGATGTTGAAGATGATGAAAAACAATAAATAAGTGAATCAATTTACCAATATATGAGGAAGAATAAATGAGTGAATAAAACAGTGAAGGAATAAGAACATTAATCAATAAATTAAGGAATTATTAAATGAAGAAATGTAAATGAATTAGTTAATACATGAATAACTTAGCGATTTCGGGAATGGTTGAGTAGGTGAACGAAATAAACTATTTCACTTTGCCTCGCATGCTAATTGTACAAAAAATTTAAAATAAAATAAGTTTAGAAAATTAGTACGTATCAATTAATATTTAAAACATAAATAACATGAACTTGATCATTTTTCATAACAAAAAAAAAAAATTGACAAGCAACAAAATATTACATTATTTATTAGGGTCAATGTTTGAAAATTGCCTGTATTATCGTATGCATTTTCTTCACATGTAACTTTTTCCTAACTGGAATAGACTACATAAGTAACTACATAGTTCAAATCTCGCCATATGGATGGCGATAAAACAGAGACACTATTTCTTCTTTCTCCTTTGTCCCACATTCCCCTACTTTAAATATCAGATATATTTTTTAACTAGGGGTACCCGCACGGCTTTGCCGTAAGAGAAAAATTAAAAAGGTCTTTTCTTTCGCCTGTATATTTACAAATAATGTATGTGAATGGACTTGTACCCATGTTACAGTTCCACGTTATGATAATTTCGTATCTCGCCAATTGACTTGTGCCCATGTTACTGTTCCACGTTATGATAATTTCGTAATTTACTCTTCCATCTTATGATAATTTTGTTCTTAAAATTGGAATAGAAAAAGAACCACATCGAATTTTCGAGAAATCACTTCGAGGTGCACACCCCCATCCTACAAACTAACTTTGTGCCAAATTTCATGAAAATCGGCCGAACGGTCTAGGCGCTACGCGCGTCACAGAGATCCAGACATCCTCCGGATATCCAGACAGAGAGACTTTCAGCTTTATTATTAGTAAAGAAGATTAACTACTGATTTTAATAACCCAAATTTCTTACACATTTACTTTTTAATACTTTACATGAAACACCAATGATATACCCAGAAATCCTACAACAAAGTAATGTGGTTCAGTGTTGAAAGTTTACTAACTCAAATGTACTCAGCAATTAGAAGCTATTTAGTGCAATTAGTGGTATTAATGGTATCGTTGCAGTTCGTTAAATAGTAACCTACTCGGTAACTTCAGTAGGTAGAAGAGGGCTTACTTGCTTGGTAACTTCAATAGTTATAATACTTTTTTTTGGTACTATAGAGGTACTTGATATTATAAGGACAAAAGGAAAAATCACCACGTCTTCGCTGCATTTGATCAGAAAGTTATGCAAATTTTATGACCAGTAACTAATGGTAAATGAAACTTTTTTATAACTTTTATTGGAAACACAATGGAATTTCTTATTCGTAGAAGAAATTTTGAGTTTAGACACCTGTGTGATATGGACAAAATTATAAGAACAATTAAATTTGAGTACTCTAAAAAGCAAATTGTCCCAGTTTTTTGATCTGCAAACTGCGCTACATGACGATATAAATGATTAGTAAGCGATTGGAGAAGTCATATATTACTTTTACAGTCATCCCGCTAGGTACAAAACTTAAAGAATTTGAGAAAAGGAAAGGGGTTGCTTGAAAAATTTCACGACATACAGTACGTCAATTGCAACAAATTTGACTTGACAGAGATCGACAGAGATTTAGAGCTTTCTCAAAAAATCCGGTTCCAAAAGACGAAAAGGCAGGACATTCCTCCAAAAACAACAGGTATTAGATGGGAGTTCAAGTTACGATGCAGTTTTCGAACTATTCAACATCTTTTACAAAAAGTTTCATGATGTGAAACTAATGTCATGCCAGCTCTTTAAAACGTTCATAAGAGACAAAGGGTTGAGCGCACGAAAAATGTGTTGTTATGGGTAAAAAGTTGGATGGTGTAATGTTTTACAGTGAGGAAAAGTTTAATTAGGATGGACTAGATGGTTTTTGCTATTTCTGCTACGATCTCTTTGAAGGAAACAAGAAATCTCAAAGCGTACACATTTGGAGGTATCAAAACATTGTGATTAAAAATTAATAAAAATGAATTGAATATCAACATAAAATATTTTAATTTGCGTTTTCTTAATAAAACTGCCTTCTATTTCTAGTAATTCTTATTAACAAATATAAAACTGAGACTGAAGTTTTCAATAATATATTTCAATGTGCTTACAACTGGTTGAAAATTTTCTACATAAATTAAAGATACGTAATATCTTTAAAACGCAATTCTATTGAGAATAATATCAATATCAAAATGAAAACAATTATTTTTGTTTTCCTGAAAAAACTGGATCGTTAGTTTCGGTTTTCTTCAGCACTTTTGCATGATGAATGTTTTTCATTGCATGTGTTAAGATAATTTGAAGACGGAACATCATTATGTGCTTCTAATTCATTCACATTCAAAGAAAGAAGTAGTTAGCCATAACCCTCTTTAATATAGCTCGAAAAAGTGCCCTATCCATCAGTTTAAAGTACTTCTATGTATTTTTAATGCGTTCGAATCGAAACACATAATAAGTTAGTGACCACTGCCATGTAAAATTGATGCATCTTTTGATTCCATAATTTCTTTAAGCTGAAGAACAAGTCTAAAGCATTATCGTTCACTTTTGGATTTACTTTTGTCAGTGATACGAAATGCAGAAAAACATGCAAAAGCCTTTAATAAAACGCGTGCTACTCGGAAATTATGAGAACAACAAAAGATAGAAAACATATTGACAATATTGCGTGTATCTAAGTTTTGCCCTCATCACAATGGCGGCCACGAAGCTTGCGGGTGATTGTGGGTAATCGAGGATGGTTGGTCAGCGAGGATCACGTGATCGCGTGTCGCCTCATTACAAAAGTTGTGCTATTGCCAGATGCGTGAGCAGATGCTCAATTTTTAGTTTATTTGCTTATGTTGCGTACAAACGCGTGCATTGGTTTTGTTCAGATTTTTTTTCTTCTGTCGAATAAATCACAAAAATTTACTCTTTTTTATCCTGCGTGATTTTCATACTATCGTAGAATGTTATCCCTCGCAGAATACTAACGTTTAAGAAGGACTTACATCGGCTAAGTAAATAAAGAAACAGCATCAGTTGTTGCAAAAAATCTGTGAGAACGACGGAAAGAGGGCAATCGTGAGTGATTATCTGCCTAAAAACTAATTTCTTTATCGATTTTATAAAAATCAAAGCATGCCTCACACACGCTGCTTTCTGGAATAGAGTACAGGGTTTGTAAGATTGGGCAGTGTTGCTTTTCCTAAAGATAATTACATAGTATAAAATTTCCCATCGTTGGCAAAGTTTTTTTTTTTTTTTTTTCGTTGTTTTTTCCCCCGATATAGAATCAAAATGTATGATTTGGCATTTTAAGTAATAGGAAGCAAGTTTTAATCCATTTAATTTTTTTTAAGTTTAGTTAATTCATTTTAGTATGACACAATTGCGCAAATACATTCAGAAAAAAACAGGAGTTATGTGATTGTAACTGCAACTACCCATCAGAAAAAGTGACTTAAATTTTATTTCTAGGTCCATCTCTTCTAAAAGAAAATACATGATAGAAAGCTGACGGTTTCTAAATGTGATTACACTGTAACAACGATTCAGAAACGTTCCTGGAAAATAATGGGCGCCATTTTCTGATAGAAACATATCTTGCAAAAATTAGGAACCTTCCTGAAATTATCTTGGTTCTTTATAACATGTTTTACCCCTATGCAATGTTTTATTGTCATTTGTAAATTGGAACTATTTTTTAAAAAAATCTAAAAAAGTGAAATCTGGATCAAATACATGGAGGCGTAAAACTTTAAATCGCAGTTTTTTGGTTTGACCTCAGCTGCAGATGCGACTTTTGCGCTTAGCACGGCAGTATTGCACACATGGCCAAAGCTAAGACAGAATTGCAACTAAGAATAAAGAATTTTACTCATCTGCAGATCTTGCAATACTACTTAGTCCGAGGACTTATTCGCTCCCTTTGGGAGCTTAATTAGTCTGAACGGGTCGCAGTCGAACAGAAGTTGATACACTTTATAAATTCTTTAAACTGGGAGCTAAAAATATTTCTCACAACAGTGAAAAGTGTGCATTCGTGCAATTCGTAGTAATTCCGGAAACTTTTTCACAATGATACTTGATTTTTCCAGGAAATGGATAAAAACTATTGAAATCCCGAAACGTAACACGGAAATACTCAGTAACGTTCGGAATTCTTTTACAGTGTTTGAAGTGGGGAACACTGAAGAATTTAACGAGTAAATGAAGGGAATGAGGGCAAATTTGAAAAGTTATGATAATTTACCTTTTTCAAAGTAAACTGTTTTTGGCAGCAAAATGATACCCAAAGAAAAAGAAAATGGAAAAGTTTTATTTCTTTTTTTTATGGGGCAAAGTGAAAAATGAAATATTTTTCAAATGAAATACATATTATCTATTTGTTTAATAAAAATATTTTTCCTCAAATTAATGACTAAAAAAAATTATTAAATAAAACCAAAAAACTTGACTGCGTAGAAACCAAAATAACTAAAAAGGAAAATGTATAAGCCCAGTAGTTTAGAACGTATTAATACTGAATAACTACTCCGTTGAAATAGTTTTATAACCATACACAGATAAGACAATTCATAAATTCAAAAGCAGAATAGAAGGATCAACAGTCGGAACCCATTCCTTTCTGATTCAAGGAACCCCGTAAAATTTGAATGGACCCCGGTTGATGATCCTTCTATTCTGCTTTTGAATTTATGAATTATCTTATCTGTGTACGGTTATAAAACTATTTCAACGGAGTAGTTATTCAGTAGTACTTAATACATTCTAAATTACTGGGTTTATACATTTTCCTTTTTAGTTATTTTGGTTTTTACGCAGTCGGGTTTTTTGTTTTTATTTAATAATTTTTTAATTAACTTTCATCGACTTAGTTATTATGATTATAAAACGGTATATTTCGCAACCTTGTCATTTCATTGAGAGAGTTTGTTTGTATCGTAAGGTTTATTAAGTAAGTTGAGGTGGTCTAAACTACTGATAATTAGTCCATCTAGGGACCTAAATCGGCTTAAAGCTACATGTGCTTGACCTTCGGCAAAAATGCGCGAACTTAAGTCAACCACAGCACAGCTATATAAACAGCCTGTATAACTCATGATGACGCGAAATCGGAAACGTCCGACCCCCCCCCCCCCCCCCCCCCCCGTCAATCAAATCTTCCTTGCAAAACTAAAAAAGCCTTTCAAGAAAGTACACGTCGCGAAACTCAGTCCTTTGAATCAAAGCAAAAACAATTGCAACATGTTAGAGATGAAAATCGAATTAGTAGACTTTCTTTCTTTTATGATGGTTATTGCACGGGTTTATTTTGATGAGGACTACAATCTGAGTGTCTTGCCTTCGTTACGCATGATATATTTTTTATTACAGTACAGAATACATATAAAGAACACATGAAAGAATTTACATCAGAAAGAGAGGAAAGTACATCCGGAGCGAGGGTGTCTTGACCCACCGCCTCAAATGGGAGAAGCAATCGCTTAGATCACTCGGCCATTAAGACCCCAATTAGTAGACTTAGTTAACAAAAAAATTCAGGCAGCGAAAACTACCTGCATTTGTCACACGCAGATAGTGTGCGACACAGTGTGCAACACCCAACGTGCGCCGATCCCGAACTGACAAAATGGCAACCGGTTTTTGAAATGGTACTTTTGATTACTGTCATGTGTTTAGTGACACTCCCAAGGTTAAGACAAATCGATTGACGTAAGAATTACCAAAATTGGCCAAGGCTTTTAGCCTGTAGAACGCCACATAGAAACGGACATACATGCATAGACTGATAAACACATTACCCTCCTTTGCGTAGCGCACGCGCAGTCGGGTAATAAACGAATGAAAATATAAATAAATAAATAATCACATAATAAACGAATTAATAAATACATTTAATTAATGTACGAGAAAAAATAAATGGTTGAATTAAAAAAATAAATGATTGAATAAATTATGGAATGAGTAAATAAATAAGTGAATTAACTAATTACGGAATGTAAGTGAATTAATTAATTAATAAATTGCTTTTTTAACGTTGTTTTTCTTACTTTAAAATACGTAAGTGGTTTACTAAAGGAAAGAAGTTCATAAACTATTTCACTTCGCCCCGCATGCACTTAAAAAATTCGAATGAAACATTTAAAATCAAATCATGCCAAATGTTAAGTAAATACTTCCCTGTGCTAGTATCAGTAAATCTAAATTAATACTTAAAATGTTAACTGAGAAAACCTTATCAGTTTGTATTAACAAAAATTATTTTTCATTACAAAATTTACAATATGTGTATCAAATTTGGAATATGATTTGTATTATTACTTTGCTTGATCTTCAGACCGATTCCGTTTTGACTAGAATCAGTTATTTGGTTAAGAACACAGTTCGATACATATATTGTTCGACAGGCGACACTAAATATTTTGTCATTTAACTTTGTCTCAGCATTTACTATTTAACTTTGCCTCACACTTTACCCCACATACTTGTAATAAATACCGGAAGTAACAGTAACAAAAACAAAGCTATAAATGCACAAATATGCAATAAAATTGCAGACAGTGAGTTTATTTAATTCTAAACGAACTACTTGAAATCCTTTGTAACTCCGTCACCTTATAGACAATAGTTTGACATGAAAACTGTCACGTAAAATACTTTTAATGAATAGTACGGGAATGTGGGGCAAAGTGAAATAGTTAAGATAACTTACTTTTATCAAAATTAACATGTCGGAAATTTTTTCTGAAAATTACGATGCATAGAGAAAGAACAATAAATTACAAAGTAAAACTTGCATTGAAATATTAGTTTTTATTTTTGTCAGCAAATTTGTATCCTCCAAAAAAAAGGTGAAATGTTTTCACTTCTTTTTACCCGACAGCGCGTGTGCGACGCAAAGGAGGGTAATGTGTTAATAAGTCTATGTATGTATGTTTTTACCCGCGTGCGCGACGTAAAAGAGGATAAGAAGGTGGTAATTCTTATGTCAATCGATTTGTCATAACCTTGGGAATGTCATTAATCACATGACAGTAATCAAAACTCACTATATTAACAACCAATTGCCATTTTGTCAGTTCAGGATCTTGTCGCACGCTACTTGCGTGTAACACAGCGTGCGACAAATGCAGGTAGCTTTTACTGTCTGAATTTTTTGTTTACTAAGTCTACTAATTGGATCCTCAGTGGCCGAGAGGTATAGGCGATTGCTTCTCCCACTTGAGGCGGTGGGTCAAGACACCCTCGCTCCGGATGTACTTTCTTCTCTTTCTGATGCAAATTCTTTCATGTTTTCTTTATATGTATTCTGTACTGTAATAAAAAATATATCATGCGTAACGAAGGCAAGTCACTCAGATTGTAGTCCTCATCAAAATAAACCCGTGCAATAAGCACCAAAAGAAATAAAGACTACTGATTCGATTTTCATCTCTAACATGTTGCAGTTGTTTTTGTCGTGATTCAGGGGACTGAGTTTCATGACGTGTACTTTCTTGAAAGGCATTTTAGTTTTGCGAGAAAGATTTGACTGACGACGTTTCCTTGCTCGCGTCATCATGAGTTATACAGGCTGTTCATATAGCTGGGCTGTGGTGGACTTAAGTTCGCACTTTTTTGCTGAAGGTCAAGCCCATGTAGCTTTAAGCCGAGTTAGGTCCCCAGAGGGACTAATTATCAGTAGTTTAGACCACCGCAAGTTACTTAATAAACCTCACGAAGCTAACTCCCTCAATGAAATGACAAGATTGCGAAATGTACCGTATCATAATCACAATAACTAAGTCATTAAAAATTAACTAAAAAGTGTAAAATGAAAAATTATTAAATAAAAACAAAAAAAAATCCGACTGCGTAAAAACCAAAAAAAAAAAAAAAACTAAAAAGAAAAAAAAAATAAAAAGAAAAATGTATATGCTCAGTAGTTTAGAATGTTATTAAGTACTACTGAATAACTACACCATTGAAATAGTTTTATAATCGTACACACATAAGACAAATCATAAATTCAAAAGCATCATAGAAGCATCAACAGTCGGGGTCCATTGAAATTGTACGGGTTTCCTTGATTCAGAAAGGAATGGTCCCCGACTGTTGATCTTTCTATTCTGCTTTTGAATTTATGATTTGTCTCACCTGTGTACGATTATAAAACTGTTTCAATGGTGTAGTTATTCAGTAGTACTTAATAACATTCTAAACTACTGGGCTTATACTTTTTTTTTTTTGGTTTTTACACAGTCGGGTTTTTTTGTTTTTATTTAATATTTTTTTTATTTCCATGATTGAAAGTGAAAAATAAAATTTACTTCTAATGAAATATTTCCTATTCAATTATAAAAGATATTTTTGATCAAATAAATGAATAAATAAAAGAATGAATAAATGAATGAAAAGTAAATGAAACAATAAACAAATAAATAAATAAATTAACAAATGAGAAAAATAAATCAGTTAGAAAAATAGTGAATGAATAAGAAAAGATGTGAATGAATGAATAAATAAGGGCATTATGTATAATGAAGGAATGTAAATGAAATAATTAATACATGAATACATGAGTGTTTTTATAAAAGATTGAAGAAGTAAATGAAATGAACTATATTTCACTTTGCCCCACATGCCCTTGACTAACTACACAAAGTATTAAAATTGCAAATAAGCTTAATATTAAATAAATAAATACTGCGCTAAATATTAGTAGGTCTCAATTAATATTTAAATGTTAATAACACGAAAGTTTTTTTTTTTTTTTTTTTGAAAATTGCTAGTATTATCATATTCTTTGATTTTCAGAGGTAATTTTTTCTTGACTGGTGTAGACTACATGTGTTACCACATAGTTAAAATATGATTAACTAGCTATCGCTGAAATCAGAGTAAATATTTCACCACTTCGCTTTGCCCAGCTATTTCGCGTTGCCCCACACTCCTCTAATTGCAATGAAAATTTCGAGATTTTACTTTGAAGTTATAAAAAGAGATGATTCGGTAGCGGCACCTGTTTCATCAATTTCTATACGTTAAAAAAGAGCGCCTTGCATTTTACAGAGGAGATGCCTGTAGTTTTTATAACCAAATTCATTTTTTAAGAAAATAAATACGAATAGATTTACGAAAAATAAATACGACTAGTTTCAAATAAGAATAGACTTTTAAAAGCGCTTGTTAGTAGTCTAGAAAAAGTGAAGATTGTTCACAATGGCTGAAATCTCTATTATTTTAATCAATCTATTTATTCGAATTTTGTTTACGCTTAACAAGTATTTTTAAAGAAAATTTAATGTTGAAAAAGCATTTTTCAAATTTCTTTTTCAAAAACACTTTGGACTCAAAAAAGGGGTAAAAAACAAGTTTTAAGGACTATTTAAGGATTATTTGAGTTTTTAAACATAAAAGAATGGAAAGTATCAAACAAATTTAAACTTAAACCAGTAAAAGAAACTCAAAGTGATTTTTTTTTTCAATGGTACAGTCAAAAGGTAATCTTTTACATTATCTTTGCACATTTTCCAAATCTTTACATACTTTTTCACATTTTGTCATTATTTTACCTCTTTATACTCAATGGAAGTCATAACTATCAACTATCAAAGGGACCTCTGACCCTCAAACTATGAAGGACTACGTGCCAGACGCCTTGCCTTCAAGTCATAACTAACAATACTTTTTTAATTTGTTTGCACACGCCAAGCAAGTTGTTTGAAATTCAGAATGAACCTTCCGGTTTCGAAAACATATACAGGTATACCTCGTATAACACGGTTAATTCGTTCCGTGTGGTAACAAAACCGTGTTATACGAGACTTTTTTATAAACAACTTTTTTACTTATTTTTTAAAATAATTAATCATGTACACAGTAAAAATCAGGTCAATATGTATCGTGTTGTATCGAAATCGTGTTTCGTGTTACATTGAAACCGTATCGTACGTGACTTAGAAATAATGTGAATCAAAGGATGTTATATCGAAACCAAGTCTTAAGATGCAAATTTTATAGTCGCTAAAATTTCAGTTAAATAGAACATACAAACGAAAACTGGCAAACAAAACACACAACGGCCCACTGATCCAAAATTAAAGTTGCTATAAACGATACAACTTAATTATTTTACATACTTCAAATTAAAACTATGACGAACAACAAGAAAAAAACATCATTAAATTTCTTGACTAAGAACAAAGCACATTCTATCAGAAAAAAATCTGAGCTTTTCTACAGCAATCAAGTTTGTCTGAGCAAAAACAACGAAACAAAATCTTCTTTACTAATAATAACGCTGAAAGTCTGGATCTCTGTCTCTCTGAATCTCTGTCTGGATGTCTGTTACGCTCATAGCGCCTAGACCGTTTTGTCGATTTTCATGAAGTTTGGCACAAAATATGTTCGTAGCAAGGAGTGAGCACCTAGAAGCGATTTTTCGAAAATTCGATTTTCTTCTTTTCCTATTCCAATTTTAAGCCCACTTTACCGAGCGAATTACCAACATAGACGAGTAAATTACCATAACATGGGCGAGCAAATTAACATGGCATATTGGCGAGAAATTCGTCATCCATTATTTGTAAATATACAAGCGAAACAAATGACCATTTAATTTTTTACTACGGGCAAAGCCGTTCGGGTACCACAAGTATAAAATAAAATAAGTAGAATTATTCCATTAATTTTATTTCATACTTTGTTTCGACTACTTTTTTTTATTTATCGTTTGCAAATTTAGCTTAGTTTAATCCTATTGTTATATTCTTACACTGCATTGGAAACGAAATAGTTTTAATCGTTTTGTTTTTAGAACTCTGATGAGAAAAATAAAGTACATAAAAGTTAGTAATTAGTGTTATAAGAGAAACTAAACTTTCGAGTCGAAGAAAATTTCGAATAAGTTTCATACAAATGAATTAAAAACTTATTAGAGTTATTATCATAAATTTTTTAACTGTGTATAAGAAAAAATGAAATTCCATCTTTTAAATTTCATGTTATATCAAAACCGTGAAGCATTAAATTCAAGTTTCGTACCGTGTAATATCGAAACTGTGCTATAGTAATCGCAAATTACGTACCGTGCAATATCGAAACCCTTGTTGTACAAGTACCGTGTTATTCGAGGGAGGCCTGTATATTTTTAGAATTTAGGGGAAGGTTTTTTAAGTTCAGATTACAGTTCGTATCGCAGAAAAGTGCTTCCAAGATTCAGAATAATCTTTCATAAATCTCATGTTTCATGGCTATAAAAATGAAAAAAAATATCAGGACCCCCCCCCTCCCCCCATTTTAAACAAATTGTTAGCCAAAACGAAACAAAGACTCAAGAACATCTTAAAACGATACAGCAAATTGAAACAATTTTTTTTTTTTTTTTTTTTGTATTTTTCAAATCTGAAACTCATATGATCACCCAAAATTATATTTCACTTTTCAGTTAAAGGGCTGTCCATAGGCAATACCACACTTTTTTTTCAACATTTTCAAGCCCCTCCTCCCTTTGACACAAAGGGTCACACTTCGCCTTATCCCCGTCCTGTGCCCTTGTCACATGTCAAGCTATTTTTCAGAAACGTAGTCTTGCAAAAAAAAAAGCATGACGTCACCCTTCTTGTTACCCTTTCCCTCACCTTTGTCACAAACTGTCACAATTCCTCAAACCCCCTCTTCCCCTCAAAGTTCATGACATCATGTATGAACTAGCCCTAAGATACAATTTCATCACTAGTTTTATAGAAACGCTATGGCAAATTTATATCAAGTTAAAAAGTACGTTTACTTATTAGATTGCTTTTTGTTTTAGGCCGTGGTGACCTTGGCGGTATTGACAGTGAAACTTTTGATTTTAGCCAATTGGAAGAATACATTAATGACGACAGCGAAAGCAACATGTAAGTTAACATTTCTACTGATTTTTTAGAATTAATCGTGTTTCTATGCTAATAATTTTATTGAATTTTCCACATTTGAGACACTTAAAAATTCAATTTTTTGACCCTCAACTAGTGATATATTTTTTAATTAATCTTATTTCTGTGTCAGTAGTTTTATTATTAAATTTTCCACATTTGAACGATTTAACCGTTCAACTTTTTAACCCTTAACTGGGGAGAGGCACTAGGTCAAGGACGGTAACTTACTGCTCAGTTAAAAAGATGTTTACTAATTCTGAAAAAAGATTTATCTATAAAAAATATTAATGACTGTGTGAAAATATCAGTATTAAACCCTCAATTCAGACACTGCTTTTTTTTTTTTTGCTTTTTACTTCTTTTTACAAAAACTGAAGTATTGTATTCGCGAAAAAAATTACACTCAAAAATCGACCTTAATTTCCATTTTACTCACCCCCGAATGAATGTTGAGTTTTTTTTTTTTTTTTTCGACTCGACCACACGTGGGTAAGTGCTTAAAAACGTATAGACCAGCGAAATATCCGATTTGACGATTCCCAAGTTAAATACTACGAGTTTTCTCGTGACGTTTGTATGCATATGTCGCATAACTCAAGAGCGGTATATCCAAGAAAGTTGAAATTTGGTACGTAGACTCCTAGTGGGTCTACGTAGTCTAGTTGTGCACCTTTAGTAACTGGAGACTCCAGCTCGGTCACTTTCCTATGCCGGGCTAATGAGTGCTAATAAGCACGAAACTGCAGTCCTCGGCTGGAAATGACTGAGCTGGCGGTGTATTTCATGCATGTTATTTTATTTAAAATTAAAATCTGATATTTATATTTTTACTAATGTCGATATTCACTAGTGCCAACCTGTGGCTTTTTTTTTTACGGAAGAAGGAAGGGCAGGCAGAGGATGGGATCCCAAAGGCTGGGAGCAACTGGGGTAGACCTACCAATAAATGAAAACTTAAGAACAAATTCCTTTTCCAAAATTCGCAACGTTGTTGAAAATTAGCATTTGGCACAAAACCAGTCAAAACATTTTGATTGATATGCGTCATTTGTTTTTAAACAATTGAAGAACTATTACGAATCTGCGTCGGGTGTTTTGATGGGCTGAAATGAAAAAAAAAATGTACAAATGCAGTGAGAATCAACATTCCCAACCAGTGGACAAAGATAGCCTGTTCTAGTCTTTTCTTTTTTGGAAATGCTGTAGAAAGAAGTCACTGCACATTAATCTCAGAAAATTCTTTTGAAACTTTGTTTGAAAAAAATAAAATACAGTCGATCCCGCTTATTAGAATATCGGTTAAAAGAATATCCCGCTTAATATAATACATTTTCAATGCATCAAACCAATGTAATGCACTGTTTTGAGCCCGGTTAATGGAATATCCCGCTTATTAAAATATTTTTTCATGAAAAAATGGCTACAGTCAAGTGCCTATACTTGGGACAGTACCTCAACTTGGGACATATTTCCGAATTTAGTTTTGAGGGCTGGTACACCTGTTGGTATTTCACCAGTAAGAAATAAATGGTGTTACAGAATAAGTTATTTTATGAGGCTATCTGAGTTGAAATTTGTTGTATCAGTTTCATGGATAATTTCTATGATTTTGAAAATTTCGAAAAAATGTACGATTTTTAAGAAAGGAAACTACTTTGATTACCTACGCTAATTGAGCAGCATTAGTTTGATTTTTTTTTCACAATTCATCTCGGCTATGCACTTGTGCTTTATTTGGCCAAATTCATTTCCACCCAACTAATTTAATTGAACTCATTTATGCATAAATTTGAGAAATTGCAAATATGCTTAAAACTTGGGACGCTGTTCCAAGTTAGGATGCTAAGATATAAAAAGTGTCCATAAGAAATATCGAGGAAATAAAGTGTATAATTGTATTAAAACAAGATCGTACAGATACAAAATTTTATAAATTGAAGGCTATTCTGATGACAATAAATGTGTCATACCATTTCAAGACAGAACAGATGTCATTGTTAAAAAAAAAATCAATCGATTGATGAGCAAAAGATGCTTTGCCAAAATATTACATACATTAGCTCTACTAATGAAAATGAGTCTCAATTAAAGTATAGATGAGGCTAATTTGTTTGTCGTGAATTTCACGTATTATAAAGGAATAAAAATGAATGAAAAGATGTGAAATAAGGAACATGGAGAGCTAAAAATAAGCTGTGTTAATAATTATTTAGGTTCAATAATTACTTTTATACTTTCAAATATAGAGGGAAAAATTACATTCAAAAGAATTAAAACGGCTGGGGAGACATTCAATGTTTTCAGGGGCAAGTGTACATTCTGAAATCATTGAAAGTTTTCAAGATTATATTATATCATTCTAATCATATTTCTTTCTTTGTTGGGTTGTAAAAAAAACTTCTTTAAAATGATAGTTGGTGTCTCAAACTATTATCTAATGCTGAATATATGAAAGAAAGATCAAAGTAATAAATATCTCAAGTTAGGAAGGAGGGTGTTCAACTTGGGACAATGAACTTTTTTTTTTGTCAAAGCGACATACCTACACATCTATACCTTGTCTTGAGGTGAAGTACTAAAGCACATCCTAAAAATAGAATGCTCCGTTCGAACGGAAAACATAGGATTAATATGGTACTAAAGGTAAAAGTTCAAAACTGTCCAAAGTATGGGGCATTGACTGTATTCCATTCAGCGGATTCTACTTTAAAATAAAAATGAAAGCTTTACATTCACGGGAGGGAGGGGAGAAGGGCAGGAGGTACTCACTGGTCTTCTAGTATAATTAGAATTTAAAAAATATATTTTGCAATAAAATTGAAATTTAAATCGGTTCATAAAAAACATAAATTATGTTTACGAGTGCATTATTTTACGCTTAAAGTTACATTTGTGATTGGTATTAATAAAATGTCTCACATTTACGAATCATATTAAATGCTTAAGTTATATAGCCGAAACGAACAAGCAACGAATCAAACACTAACAAGAATAAGAAAACACTGAACGATCAAATAAATATAATCGAAACACTCATTCCACTTTTCTATAAAATTGAAACAGAAGCTGAATAAATTGCATATTCGAATTGTCCGTATAATAACCTACAAGAAAGTCAAAAACACAACAATACACGAACTTTTTCCACAGAAAAGAGTACTTGATGAATCGATATTTAATCGCATTAAATACCTGTCTTTTAGCTATTTCCATGACGCCCTGGTTTCGTCCAGCGACTTGAAACTAGCGGAAAGTGCAGAAAAATCGTTATATGTCCGAATCAACAGTCAAAGCCTGCCGAAAGACAGCATCCACGCTGCGGCCGAGGGACCGGAAGGGCACGGCCACAGCATCGCCGCCGCTTGCGTCGCGCAGACCGCCATCGATTCCGTCCATTCGCCTACCACGGTTCCACAGCAGAAGGGTTACAACAGACATACCCGAAATAATTCCACCGATGTCAGTTCAACCTTCACCAAACCGTAAGTGATATTTTCGTTGATTCATTAGTTTAGAATTTAGTTACTTATCTATCAAGAAAATAGTGATTTTTTTTTCTCCCATTGAATATTTCATTTTCATCCGTTAAGGCACGCTGCTACCTAGCTAAATGAAAGTTGTTTTATCTTTGTAACTTCTGATTTTTTTTTTTCATTTTATGGTTTAACTTAATTGAAATCACATCGCTTCTTACTGTATGTAACCATTTACAATCTTTGATTTAACTCCAGTGATTCTTTTTCATTGCATTGCTCAACTTAATTGAAAACAAAATCACTTCTTATCTGCGTGAAACAGTTAATATTTTATAATTTCATGATTCCTTTTAATCGTATTGTTTAACTTTCTCAGAAGCACATTACATTACATTCCTCCCCAGGGTCTCCGTACCTACCACAGATGTGGTTTACTTTTTATATCATTCGGGGGGGGGGGGCTCCATAGCATATAAGGCGTTGGGACATCCCCCTTGGGGGAAGGTGAGGGGCACCCTTGTTAACTGTTTTTTTTGTTGTTGTTGTTGGAGGTACAATGCTGGCCATTGAAATTTGGCCCCCCCCCCCCCCGAACAAAAATTTCTGGATCCGTTCCTGGTAGCTGGTGACGTCCGTCGAAATTTCTTGAGAAGTCTCTGCTGTCTGCAGTCTATTTTGGAATTTTTTTTTCTTTAATTGGGTAAAAAAATCTTTTTTTTTTTTTGCTTGAATCTGCCAAATTTAAAGTAGAAAAATACAGTTCTGAATTGTTGGGATGTACCAATGAAGTGTCACTGCAACGTCACAAAGTGACGTTGCTTCCCATATTACAACTGCATCTGCGGTCAGTTGACGACGGCAGCTTGACGATGTCACGACTCACGAAACAATCACACCACCGGGCAGCCATTTCGCGTTTGCTGTGAGACGTCACGATTCAATTTCTTTGAGATTGTGACAATTGCGACTCGCAGTAAAATTATTGTAACTTTGAGGTGACTATTACGGTTTTGCCGCTATCGCAATAAGTGCGAATTGACGACTACTACTTTCAGTGTTTTGGACATAAAAACACAAGCGATCTCTTATTAATAGTTTGTTTTAACTTTTTTAACCATTATATTTCGTTACTACATAAGTATTTCTAAGTGTCTAATTTGAAAAAAAAAAAAAAAAAAAAAAACGCAACCAGATAGTGTCTATCAATAATTCTTGACATTATTTAGTTTACTTCTTTGGAATAGTCTTGAAGTTTCCTATTTTTATTTCCCTTTGTGCTACTATTGTTCCAATTTCAAGTAAAATGCCTATATATTTGAAATTTAAAGTTTAATAAATTGCATGTAATTCTTTATTTGAGAATTTTTATTTATTTTAGCATCTAGTTGTTGTTACTATGCTAAATAAACAAAAATAAATTGTTTCTCTAAAATTCATAAACTTCCATGCAAAATAATACGAAGACCATATTGTTCGCCAGTGTTTTAGGTGCTTTCATCACACGGAAGCCATGTTAAAAGGCACTTAGAACCGCCAACATTTAAGATCTTAGGTTAATTCACGAGGATTCTTTTATTTATTTATCTTTGACCAATCTCATTTCACTTTTTTTTTTTTTTTTTACAAATAGTTGAATTTTAATGTATTCCTCTGCGCAAACGCTATTCAGTTATTTTAAACAATTCACATTTAGCAGAGAAGAAGTAAGATTTAGTAGAGCAATTATCAGCTGTGCATACCTTTAGCGTATACAAGATGAGTCCTCTGTTTTAACAAACACGAAAATACTCTTATCTCTTACGAAACAGTTGCCAATAACAAAGAAAAATCCAATATTGATTGTTTTTTTAAATGAAGACTGGATGCTGCGCATCATATTCTGCAGATTAAATGTATTTTAAAAATTCTTCGGTAAGTAGCTTTTGAATCGTTTTGCGCATCGAAGTTTGAATTATGTATGGGAAAACGTTGGAGATGATTCAGAAATTTTGCACTTCGTGCAGCAAAATATGCTCTTAAGTGCAAAAGGTACACTGGTGGACAATTGCTAAGGACGGATTCCAATGGTCTATATAGAGAGTGAAAAAGTAAGTGTAATTCGATGCCAAGTGAAATAAACTAATGACAGCGCTCTAGAACATTGTAATGACGATAATTTATTGAGCTCTAAAATCCAGAAGGCGTTGAAAAGTATTCAAAGCACGAAACGGGCAGTTTAGGCTGAATACATAAAAGTGAATAAATGTAATTACCCGCCTTCAGGCGTTCCGGCGTAAGATGTCAATGTAGGATATGGCTACCATGGAGAGCGATGCAAGCTTCTGCACATCAAGTGATGCTTTACCCAACATTATCCAGCTGCTGTTGGGGTAATTTATCCCATTCTTCTGTCAGTAACGGATAAGGGTGTCCTTGCTTATTGGAGGGCGTTGTCGACCAACAAGACTGCTCCCCAAAGCATGCCAAAAATTTTTTAATATGATTCAGATCTATAGAATGGACTGGCCATCCGATGGGTTGGATATTTTGAGTGAGCTATACACCCCTGAACGGCGATTGTTCATGACATGTTACGTTGCTACCTACAAAAACGATTTTATCGCCCAAAACACCAAAGAACACGTGAACATGAATCAGTAGAACCACATTATTGTATCACAAGCCCTCATAGTCTTGTTTGGAAGCACACAAGCGACGTAGGCTATTGATCACAATCCTACCCATACCATAACACAACTTGTAGGATACTAGTCCTTTTCTTTTATGTTTGCCGGATTGAATGCTGTACCTCTAATGCCAGGTTAGTTTTCGTCCACAATTAGACAACCGACTGAACCTGCTTTAATCCTTATATATTATTTCTGTAGCCTGTTTTTGATTTCTACGCCAGATTTTCCTTAATTCCTGATCGATTTCTTTGATTTACACCTTATTTTAAAGCTTATGGTGCTGGCTACTGACGAAAAATAGACCCACGGTCGAAAAATTGTTTTTTGAGCCGAAAAAACCTGCTTTAAAGAACCAGAATGAGATTTTTGGTTAAACTTATAACTTTAACTTGCATTATGACCGACAGAGCTGAATAGCTTGATCGGCAGAGCGTACTCCTCGTAACCAGGAGATTGTGTGTTCGGCGCCCACGTCCGGACAATCTGCATCAAAAAATTAGAGAACTATCGTGTATTCCCTGAATACTTAATTAGGTGAATAACAAATATGAGAGAATAGAATAAATGAGTAGGAAACGCACTTTGCTGTTGTGAAAACTTGATGTGGTTTTGTGCTAAAGTACCTCTGAATTGTAGGTTTTTTTTTTTTTTTTTTTTTAACTTTGGCTCTGGTAAGAAAATTAAAGCATAATGTAAGTGAAAATATAAGTAACAGGTTTAAGATTTCAGACTACAATAGAATTGTTTTTTGTTCAGAAAAAAATAATAAATCGTATATTGAAATATATATATATTCTTCTAATGAGTTTTTGACTCTTTGTACAAATAAAAAAATTACTACCTCAATTTGATGGGTAAAAAACGTATTTTTTCTTTTCTTTTTTTTTTTTTTTTTTTTTTTGCAAAAAAAAAAGCTTATCACATTTTTACTACATTTGAAAAGCTACGCTTAAAAAAAGAGCATAGTTCAATTTATTTTGTATTTTAACCGTGCTGTTAAATGATGAACACGTGCTGCCATCTAAGTTATAACGGTTCAAGCAGCCTGCGGTAACAAATTGTAAAAATTTTCAAAAATACAAACATTTCTCTTCAATATCTTATCCTTATGAATTATTTCTGTAACCTGTTTTTGGTTCCTAAGCGAGATTTTCCTCAACTCTTGATCGATTTCTTTGACTTACAACTTATTTTAAAGCTTATCGTGCAGGCTACTGACGAAAAATAGACCCACGGTCTAAAAATCGTTTTTTTTCGGGCAAAAAACCTGTTTTAAAGAACCAGAATGAGGTTTTGGGTTAAATTTATAACTTTAACTTGCACTGTAACCGACAGAGCTAAATGGCTTGATCGGCAGAGCGTTCGACTGGTAACCAGGAGAATGCGTGTTCGGGCCCCATGTTCGTGCCAATCTGCATCGAAGAATTAGAGAAATTTCGCGCATTACGTGAACACTGAATAACAAGTATGAGGAAATAGAGGAGATGGAAACGCGCCTTGCGATTATGAAAACTTGATGCAATATGGAGCTAAAATGATTCTTAATTTTAAGGTTTTTTTTTTTGAGGCTTCGGCTCCGGTAAGAAAATTAAAGCATAATGTAAGCGAAAATATAAGTATCAGGTTTAAGATTTCAGACTACAATGGAATTGTTTTTTGTTCAGAAAAATATAATAAATCGTATATTGAAATATAGATTTTCTTCAAATGAGTTTTTGATTCTTTGTACAAATAAAAAAATTACTACCTCAATTTGAAGTGTAATATATATATTTTTTCTTCTTTTTGCAAAAAAACCAAATAGCCTATTATCACATTTTTACTACATTCGAAAAGCTACGCTTAAAAAAGAACTTAGTTCAAAATATTTTGTATTTTAACCGTGCTGTTAAATGATGAACACGTGCTGCCATCTATGCCATAACGGTTCAAGCAGCCTGCGACAACAAATTGTAAAAATTTTCAAAAATAAAAACACTTCTCTTCAATATCTTATCTTATATACTATTATTTCCGTGGATTATTTTTCTGTCAGTATGCGAGATCTTTCTTATCTCCTTGAAGAAATCCCCCCCCCCCCCCATTTAAAAACTTATCAGGCCGGGTAATAACGAAAATAGACTTTCGATCTAAAACTCAAGTTTTCGGACACGCCCCTTGCTGTTGCAAATCTTTAATGCAGCATGTACTTCTTATGCAATTTTTTTTAAAGCAAAGTTCTAATACAATTTTCCAATTCTTTGTGTCGCTTTTGGCAAGAAAAAAAAATACCTGTGTTTTCTTTAAAAAAAAAAACAAAGAAACAAACAAAGTTTAAAAGCACTGGACTTAGTGGTTCGGTTAAATTAATAAGTTTTTTCGGTATAGCGTTCGGCTATAAAGTATCTGAATTTCGGGCTAGCTCGGGCTGTCCAAGATAATAGCAAATTTACATTAACATTATGCATTACATGTACTCATAACATACAACAGATAACACACGTAATAAAAAAAATGCAGTGGGAATGCTGCTTGGTGTTTTGACTAATTTATGCAGGCTACAGTCATCATTCAGATAAGGTGAACTGTTAATAGACGGGTGTTCAAGACCACTAAGCATAATGTTAGCATAAAAAAAGTATTAGATATACCTCAAGGGATTCCTTTTTGTGCAGAAAAACATTTTCATTGTGTGTTAAAATGTAGATTTTTCTAATAGCAGTGTTCGAACTTTTGTACAAATGAAAAAATACTACTCCAAATTAAAACTACGAGTTTCACACATAGTAAATCTTTAATTATTTATTCGAATACGATATAAAACATTAAAATATTATCAACTTCATTAGTAAGAAATCATTTTCTACTCCTCTGCTTTCGGCTGAAAAAAAAAAAAAAAATTGTTAATCAGAATGGCGCCAGTTCAAATCCGTGCCAATAAATATATCTTTAATGTTTCTTTTTTTTTCCGTCAGATGCTCACATGGGCAGAACTGTATTTGCCACAACCTATTTTTTCACACGCAAAAATTACTGCTTTTTTCACCAGTCACTCAGCCACACTTTTAATGATATTTATATTTGCATTGAAAATAAGTACAACCAAAAGGTGAGCGATGATCAAGTTATCACAATGTTGTATTTAACGAGGTTTTGTTACTGATGTCTTCAAATTACATGCCATTTCTTGTGCGCTTACTTTTTTCGGTTTTTCTTCATAATATTCTTTCTTTGAAATTTTTAAAGAGCGAAATGCCTTATGAAACAATTCAAAGTACAGTGCGGAGTTCCGCACGGGTCGACTAGTCTGAGAATATTACACAAGCCCAGTCGACTTCTCTCCAAATGCGATGCTGAAGACATCATTACAAACAAGCAGAACGCTGACTTGTAGACAATGGGATGTACAAAACAAGCTGACGGGTGTCTAATATTACTGCAGTCAAACGTCTGGTTACAGTTTTTCGGGATATTTGCTTGCTTGTAGCAGCACGAAGCTGCTTTGCTAACTCAGTAGCTGTGTTGCGCTGGTTTCTTTTCGTTGCTAGCACTAAGTACCAATCTTCTGCTGACGTCATATTGGGTACACGACCTCCCTCGTGACATCTGCTATACATTCCATTTGTTTGAAATGATTTCCAAACTCTCAAAACAACCCTTTGGCTCACATCAAACTCCCTGGCAACATCTAATTCTTTCTGCTCGTCTTCGATGTTGCCAACCACGCGGCCACATATAAAATCATTTAAGGGACGTCGGGAAGACATACTGAAAAATGCAAGTTCATCAAATGGTTCTTTCCGTCAAACTTTGCTTTTGAACAGCAATGGTCATCACGCGCCCAATCCTTTATATCGCTTATCAGCCCTATCACGTGAACAGCAAACTTTGTGAGTCTAAAATTCGCATACTCACAACACGTCTTACTGTGTCCCAAACTTATGCTAATTTCCATATTTCCTTGCCTTCCATTTTGTAATTGCTAACGCTGATATTGCCATCCGACCTTAGCAATCGTCCACCAGTGTATAAAGGTATTTTGGAATAAAAAGCGTTTTCATTTTAAGCTAAATGATTCCAAAGAAGATTATTTCAAAACGACTTTCAAAGCTAACTAAATTTAGATGTAACATATAACAATATCTTGATTTTATTCATTTCTTTTTATAATTTCATCTTGGGGGGGGGAGAGGGTGAAGCCAGAATGTAAGGAAATTAAATTCCTGCTACTACTACTTGAGGAATGTTATGGCTACACTAAATTATTCTCTTATCAAATACTCCACGTTATGCCTGTATTTCGTTAACCTACAATTGTTAAAATTTAAATTGCAGTGAACTGGTTATACGCGGGCGAATTATCCATGCATTAAAAAAAAGGCTAACTACTCGGATTTTTTTATTCCATTTTTTTTTTTTTTTTTTTTTTTTTTTTTTTTTGGCATCAAGCTGTTCTACAGATCAAGCTAAAATTTCAAAGGAACTTCTGGGGGACAATCCACATTCCCAATTGTTCCTCTTCCTTCAAGATATTGACTTTTCGTCCTTAATTTACTGTTTGTCCCTTTGTTGTTGCCTTTGTCCGGTCTTTGTTTTGCTACATATATGGATTTTTTTTTTCTAAAATTGTTTTCCAGTTTATTCTTTTGAATGCCTTTTCAAAATTGAAAACTTCGTCCTTGTGTTTATTTCGGCAATTATTTTCTAAATTCCAGAAGTTTTATGTCCCTTATAGTTCAAGTGCTTTTACACTTTTAGCATTTTTTCACTCTTTTAAAACTTCCTAACTATCGTTTGGCGCAGTATAGCCTATTACGACTCTTGCGCTATTAAAACTTATAGAATCAACCAACCAAAAAGATATGGAACCACTTCCAATATCCTTGAATTGCCAAGATAAAAAAAAATAGCAGTGTCGTGTTAAATGTATTAGTAAACTAACAGAGCCGACGTCGAGAGCCCACTTCAATGTCAGTCTACTTGGAAATTAGAAGCCCGGCTTGAAATCAGTGTAGTTATTTTTTTATGTTTTGTAGAAGAGCGGACTCGGCGACCAAATTAGAAAGGACCCACCTTGGATCTCGGAAACCCTGTGTATATACAAAATGAATAAATACCTTTGTGTCTTTAAGAACGTTGTATTTCCTACTGTTTTAGATGTATATTGTTAGGGAAATGGATTTTCGTGGGAGCACTTAATAATAGTTTACTATTCATATTATATATTCTTCAAATTAGGAGTAGTGTTACGACTTTAGACCTTCGAGGCATGGCTGCGTAGTCGGAGTCAGAATCGTGGAGTGGGAATCGAACTGATTTTGGGGTAAAGGAAACGGAGTTGGGAGTCGAAGGTTTTAAAATTATAAGAATTGGTGTTGAAGTCGGACATTTACACTCAGAGTCCGCAACTCTGCCAGTGTAGCGAAATCAGAGTTGGAGTCGGACTGACTTTGAAGTAAAGTAGTCGGAGTTTGGAGTCGAAGGTTTTAAAATTATAAGAGTAGACGTTAGAGTCGGTCATTTTCCCCTCAGAGTCCTCAACTCTGCAGTGCTGTGGAATCAGAGTTGGTGTGGAGCCGACTTTGGGATAAGGGAGTCGGAGCATGTTTCATCCATTTTCCCTCCGGCTCCGCAGCCCTTCTTATAGGGAGTATACAGTCATTTAAGCTAATTTCAAACCAAACAGATGGAATTTGCCCCACTTCATGTTTTTATTGCATTCGACTTCAACAGAAATTGTCGAACAGCCATTTCTGAACACCAATCTGTAAAAACTTCAATGTCAGATTTCTATTTTTATTTTACAGAAAAAATTACCAACACAGCACACAGTTTATTATACAATCTAAAGCAAAAGTTATTGGAGGAGGGTGAACTGCAGTCTCTGTATACTGTAGCTTTGCAAGAATTGTAGACAAGACATTTGATAATCGCTTGTAGTTCTGCCTAAGCTTTGACAATTTTTGCTGAAATGTCCTGAGGAAGGTATCAAGCTCTTACTATAAGCACATCTAAGTTTTCTAGAAAGATTTCTGCTTCATTCTAAAATCATGAATGACTTTTATAGGGAAGGGCATGTGAATTTCAGGAGAGTTAATTAGTTTTAGCGAGGAAACTTTCCGTTTTTCTTCCCTGATATGAGAAATTAGGCTTATCAGCCGCCTACTTTTTTCCAGGAACGTTTCTTAATTTCTTTACAGAGTAGATTAGTTCAACTTTGAATCCGGAAGCTAAAATTTCGAAAATTTTAAAAATAAGGAATATTATAATCGTTTACTATTTTAGTTCTTTATTCAAAAGAACATATACAAAATATTTTGCTTTTGCACGAGCCCTCTTCAGAATTTTTTTCCTATTAAACTTTTTCACTCTGACACATTATTCGTCAAAATCTTGTCACAAGCAACGCCGTGCTTTACTAATAAATTTATATTTTTGACTTGCAGACATCATCTCCCAGACAGCCCACCGGACTCTGGGTCAGAGCCACCTTTTTCTCCTCCGAATGAAGGTACGTTTAAGAAAATTCTTCTACTTCTTTCAAAACGAGGTTTTTAAAGTGATATTTGATGATAAAAAGCGCTTAGCGTAAAAACCCGAGATAAAACCTTTCTTTGAAAAAAAAAATAATAAGGGAGATACAAAAAACATTTTACGCTCTTCTCATTTCATTCTCCCAAAAGATTTTTTTTCCTTGTTTGAACAATATTCGGTGAACGACTTCATTTTCTTTTCATTTTTCTTCTTTTCTTCTTTTTTTTTTTAAAAAAATTGGAAATGTACTGTAAAAACCAAAGGTGCCTAACAGGTGGAGCTCTTCACCCTAGAGCGGAAAATCGGTTCTTTGAGGTGCAATAGAGGCTACAAAATATGGTTACGGATTGAATAATTTCGTAATGTCTTTTAAGTTTCCTTCTGAATGGTACAAAAACTGAAAGTAAGATATTAAATAACTAAAGCGAACCAGTTAGAGAAATTTGTAAACATTTTTTAAGTTCACCCATGCATCTACGAAAAATAAAGAAAAAGAAAGCGAAGAAGAGAAAACGAATTATGATGCATAATAAATGATTCTTCAAGTATACTTATTTCCAACGGTATGGCAATGAAGGAATTGTACAAATTATATTTAAAACTCCAATTATATATTCAAAGATTATAAGTATTTATAGCGACATGAAATGCATACCAAGTACATATTTCATGCAAAATTATAGTTTTTTATATCAACGGTTTATTAAGAGCGCCGGGCAATAAAATAGGTTCACGTATATCTTAGAAGAAAACTATAATTAAAAAAAAAGTCACGTTTATATTTGGGGAAAACTTTGGAAACACTCAATATTATTTTTATCAGTGAACTGGAAATAGGGATTGTCAACTTTTCTGCAATATAAATCTACTTCAATAGAAAACTCTTTCCGATGTAATAGTACTTGGATTAACTAGTTAATATTACTGTTAAACTCATTCGCATCTTTAAAGATATTTTTGGTTCATTAACATAGAAAAAATATTGAGCCCAAAACATCGATATTAGGAAAAACATCGACCGGCATACATCGATGATTTGACAAAAACATCAAAGATAAAGCTCATTCGAAAAAAGAAAAAAAAAGGGGGGAAACCGGTTACAGTAGCATGCAAGGTAAAAACAAGAAAAAATTAACAAAGCAAGATTTTCTAGACAATAACATCCTAAGAAGGTAACCAAACTCTGTAAAAACATATCAATCTCGCTCTTACCGCTTGTACTTCCAAAGAGAAAATGAACTCCTTCAAGGTCAGGTCTTATCAAATCAGAGACAGACTTGTCGTAAAAACATAAGACAACTCTGAATTTTCATTTTTCAGACCCGAAGCTAAGGTGTCCGTCCATCGACATCCTCCATCGTCATCACCATCTTCATCATCTGTCCACCGAAATGTCCGTCCACCCCTCTGCTACCCTCAGCAACGGCATGAAGCATCCCTACCTCGGTTACTGCCATTCCTTGCCTCTGAAGCACATTCCTGAAGCGTCCATTTCTTCGTCCACGTCACCCACGTCGTCATCATCTTCACCTCATCACATTCGTCATCACTCGGTAACAAACATGATTCTCCAATAGTGTTTCTTTGTTTGTTTGGCATGCATTTGTTTAAGTGAGTAAACTTTGATTAAAAGATCGATATCCGTTATGTTTCTTTTGCAAGATGGAACTCCTGACTATCCGTGCGTGTTTTTGTCGTAGTCCGTTGTATCTCTGATAGTCTTTGGAGTATTAGTGGTGAGGGGCACACCGTTGAGAAGTCACGCGAGTGTCATTGTGACCTGGCAAAAAATTCCTTAGTCCGCAAATTTTGTCTGACGTTTCGGCAAAAATATCATCATTTCACGAAATTCGGAGTTCCATTCGGGAAAATTTTGTAGTCTCATTCCACAAAATTATCATCATTCGGCGAAATTTGGAGTTCCATTCGGCGGATTGAGAATTTCCGCTCTCCCAAAAATTTAAGTTCGTTTTACCCCTGTTAGTAGTTCATAGCAGTTTGCGAACCTTCTATACAACTGAAAAAAGATTGTTTTCTAATCATTCAATATCTTAAGCTACAAATTTCCTTCCCATCTTGTAGCTTAGGTTGAACTGCAAGTTCATCCGAACAACTCATTGACGACTCCACAGATTGGGGTTTGAAGGTTTTTGGCTTATCAATATGGAGAGCTGATATGCTTGTCGCATTAGAACTTTAGACATAAACCTTACAGAGAAGTTGAATAGATCTTCACACTGCATAGTAACTAAAAATATTTTTGCGCTCTGGATGCCGTAACGGAATTGCTCGGTGTTTGCTTACGATAATGTCGTATTTATTTGCCGTTTTAAGTAACTAGTTTACTATCAAATTATTTTACAAAATGAAAGAAAGAAAAAAAAACAGAACTTCCTTCTATTTGTTATGCAATAATATTGTTAGGTTATCAATAAAAGTTTATAATTTTTATCGGTTTTTAGTATGAGAGAAACACAACTAATACTTCCCAACATGAGTCTTGTTTCTCAACGTAAGTCATACTTCGCAGCTAACACGGAAAAGTAAAAACCTAAACGGTCGAATATTGGCACTGTAGGTAGCAAATACATTTAAAAAGGAAAAAGGAGGGGGGGGGCGATATCATTTCGTCAATGTCCATGAACGCAAAAGTTGACTTTGGAACAAACCACTTTTTGGATGTAGACATGTAGAATATGATTATATTCAAATGTAGTTCAGCTACTAAAAAAAAGAAAAAAAATATATTAATTTTGTAAAACAAAGGAATTTCTTAAAGACATTTCTTCGAAATAGCTTTATTTTCTTTAAAAAAAGGTGTAACACTGTAATATTTCCTATAGCCAGTGCCAGGAAGTCCATTACCCATTCACTCCGCTCATTCAACTTCGATGCCTGTGATTGCTCCAGGTTCAACGCAGTCTCTAGCAGGCCAACTGTTGACACAGATTCCACAGTCCATGATGTCTCCGTTCGTCGGGAACTCCTTACATCAACAGTTGGTTGCTCCCAATGGAGCGCATCTTGGCCACATCTATGCTGGGTAAGAAATTTATCAGCCTTTGACTTGCCTGATTCAACTTGAGTGAGTGTGGCTATAAATACCGACGTCGTGACGTCACAATGTACCCCAGTAACAGAAATAACGCGTCTCGAAAAATTGAAAAAACGTAAAAATTTATTGATTTCGAATCCAAATTTAATTCCCTTTCTTTCCCTGGACTAATAGGGGATCTAGGTGGCTCGAATGACTGAAAGTACGGGTTAAACCAAAAAACCTATTATTGAATCAAGGTACATAAACAAACCACAGTATACACTAAGAATGGTGTCGTTTCCAAAATTTTAAAAGTACTTTTTTCTGAAACGGCATGCTTAAAAATATAGGATATGACCATTTTTGAAATAATTTGTTCAAGTTTAATATTTTTAAAAAAAAACTTAAATCGGTGCGCTTTCTTTTTTACGTTTCTGTCGTGTAACATCACAAATGATGAAATGCCATTCAGTGTTGCCATTCACGGAGAAAAATATTTGATTCGCATCTTTACTCACGTGTATTGGCAATGATATGGTTGATAGCAAGCGTAGAGCGCAATATTTAATTCGCTTCTTGATTATCATGACGTGGAAAGGTGGTAGAAAAATGCGCCAAATTGCATCATTTGTGACGTCATAAAGACCACGCCTTGTTTGAAAAATCGGACATTTTAAAAAGTTAATTAAAAAATAACTTTCGGGAAAATGAAAGTATTTTCTGGGTCCATGTTATTTTTTTTTACTCATTCTATCAATTTCAGTAACTAAAAATAGTATTTTTGACTGAAGGAAACAACCCCATTGCATTTTGAAATCAAGAGAGTGAAATATAAAACTACATAAGAGACAGTTACAAGAAAACAAAATCCGTGCCTTAAAAAAATACATGATTGCGCTAATTTGCCTTTTATTTCTAGAGTGTATATCTAAATGGCTGTCCGATTTAATAGAATCTATAAATAAGGCTTTACTGTATTTATTAACTATAACGAATAATCTAAAATGAGTTCAAAGTATATATTGGTTTGTATTTCACTTAGTCGCAATTATTATAAACCATAACAGATAATCTAGAATGTACAGATAACAGTTAATCAAAAATAATAATAGTTATTTTTAACACGCTTTTATTAGCTTCACCTGTATGTATGTATGTATCTTGTAACGGAATCTTGCAGCTCAAATTTCGCCCACTTCCTGCGATCGGATTCTTTTGAAATTTGGCACGCGACCTCAGACCGGATGACAATGCAATATTCTATAATTAAATTAATTAATTAACTCTTTTAATTGTCAGTTTCCTCCAATTTCAATCAATATTTTGGCATAAATCCAACAATGTGAAAAAGGAAAATTTAAAAAAATACATTAAAAAATGCTCGCAAAAATTATTCAAAAATATCTACAAAAACCTTTAATTTTTCTGCATCAGATAAAATTTGTTCCAATGTTCCAAGGTAATTACACTGTTAAAACTACAGGTTGCATTTGGCACTTTTCGAGGGTGAAAAGCTTGTTCACCAGCGGCACTCTTTACGGTGCCGAAATTGCACCCTTAACACGGGCGAAAAACCGGCACCCTTCACCCAGCGTGCACCGCGGTGAAAAACGGAACCCTATGGCAGAACATTGGCACCCTCTGTTTTCTGTTGCTGAGCACCCCCCCCCCCCTCGGTTTTGTGTGCATTTCCGTAAACAATTGTATACATTATTATTTATTGTTTTGAGTTATAAAAAGCTAAGTCTTGGTACATTTTCCACATTGAATAGTTCTGAAAATGATTAAAACTTGTACTTTAAGGCATTTGATCACATTTCAACTTTCGAACATGGTTTAAAAGTGTTCATGACTTAAATTTGTCTGCCGTGCACTAATTTTCGTACATCCACTTGGATTGCTCAGTAATTTTAATATGTTATTGACATTTACTGCAGCACGATCGTACCGAAAATGAAGAACGTAGGTACTATTTGTAAATCATTTACACGAGCAATAAATATTCAATTATGTTGCAATCATGGAAAAATAAAACCTTTCATCACGTTCGAAATTTTAATCAAAGAGCACCATATTAGTACGTACGTATATATGATTCGACATTTGAATATCCGTAAAGAATATAAAAGAACAAAAGTCTTTCGATAAATTAAAAGCCAAAACAAATTCTAACGAGTTATTCATTCTTACTATTACTAGAGTGACGAAAAAAGTTCAGTCATTCGCTTTAAGCAATAACGCCGAGGAAAGCTAGTTAACTTAGACACGAGATAATAAATAAATAAAAAAAAAAAAAAAATCGAGACGGAGAAGAAATTTCTTTTTCTCAATCCGCTTTCCTTTTTTTTTTTCGTGCTTTTATGTTTTTGCTATTTGCATCATCGTAATTAGAGTTTCCGTTCACTTGCTGAGTGCATCACATTGCTAGCAATGAATCTCTTAGTTAAAAATCCACAAGATTGTTGATAATACAAGCAAGTAAAACCACATAGTCAAAATTAATAGTTGAAATAACTTTTCAAATATCATCTAATTAAGGCGTTTTGATTATTAAATGTTACTTATCCGGTGCTGATAGCTATTTTTAGGTAAAATTTATGCATGATAGGAATAGCAAATGTATATAACGGCTAACTGAAGAATCAACGTACCTTTGAAACAATTTTAAATATGTTCGAAAGCCTTAAAAGCTACACTATGATCAAATGCATGTACTTACGCGAAACTTTGAAGAGTAAATCGCAGAAACTTATAAGTTTTAATCCAATTTCGTATTTCATTCAATGGGAAAGTGCATGTGCGTAGTTATTCTTGCGTCCGCCATTGATTGTGGTTGAATGATGTTAGAGCGGAGAGCGCATGCGCCAGCGTTTCACCCATGCATTTGGGAGGTCCGTTTTCACATTTATTAGCGTCATTCACCTTGATCACACTTCCTAGCCTCTACTGCACCCTGAGGCCCGGTGTTTTCACCCCAGGGAGCCAAATAGTTAGTCAAAGGCACCCGTAGTTTTGACAGTGTAGAACATGAAATATAATTGTTTTTTACTAATTTCATGCAAAAATTTAGGTGAGCCTTCAATTGCTGATCAGACCATTGTTGAACAAAACTTTTATTCAAATGCATCTCAAATTTTCAAATATAAATATGATTTCCGCAAACATACATCGATGACTCACAGTAGCTTCCCATCGGAGTGCCCTTGTCTTAAATTTAAGATAATACATCGCACTCGTTTTATAAATAATTTCGTCGCCTGATCATTCTCCAACGTAAGACTAAAAAACAGAAAAATAAAATAATAGTTTAAAAAACTAAAAAAACACGCTTTTATAGCAAAATGAACTAAAAAGTGAAAAATAATCTTTGGATGATAGTAGTTGACCAATCACTTAATTTTAATGTAATATAAAAAAGCGTGGGGGGCTTCTTCTCAGTTGTCTTGAATTTCTTCCATCTGTTGTCCAAGCAAAAATGTAAATAGACAGCACCCCACGGTTTTTTGTACTACATTAAAATTAAGTGATTGGTCAACTACTATCATCCAAAGATTATTTTTCACTTTTTAGTTCATTTTGCTATAAAAGCGTGTTTTTTCAGTTTTTTAAACTATTATTTTATTGTTTATGAACTGTTCAGTGAATAGAGTAAATTTGGGATCCGGATGCTCAATGCGAACCATTGTCTCATGTTCATCGAACATTCGTTTCAGGAATGTAGAATTCCTTTGCTAAAGAGATTCGTTTGAGGAATGAGGAGTTTATGAAAATTTGTCGATTAGTTTCAGAAATGAGAAGATCCTTTATGAAAATCTGTCGATTCGTTTGAGGAATGAGAAGCTTCTTTATGAAAATTTGTCGATTAGTTTCAGAAATGAGAAGTTCCTCTATGAAAATTTGTCGATTCGTTTGAGGAATGAGAAGTTTCTTTATGAAAATTTTTCCATTTATTTCAGGAATGAGTTTTTTTATGAAAAATTTCCAACTCGTTTCAGGCATAATGTATTCTTTTATGAAAATTTGTCGATTTGTTTCAGGAATGAGGAGCTCCTTTATGAAAACTTGTCGAGTCCGGTTACTTCGACAACGTCTACCAGCAAGAAGCGTAAGTTACCGGAATCTCCCAAAACGCCAAGAAGTCATGCCTACGGTGCTGTGCAGATCAAGACAGAGCCTAGTGAGTAGGCATTTTCTCTTTCGTTATCTTCTTTATCTTTACTAATAATAAAGCTGAAAGTCTCTCTGTCCGGAGGATATCTGGATGTCTGTAGAATGTCTGGATGTCTGGATCTCTGTGACGCGCATAGCGCCTAGACCATTCGGCCGCTTTTCATGAAATTTGGCACAAAGTAAGTTTGTAGCATGGGGGTGTGCACCTCGAAGCGATTTTCTGAAAATTCTATGTGGTTCTTTTTCTCTTCCAATTTTAAGAACAAAAATATCATAAGATGGACGGGTAAATTACGAAATTATCATAAAGTGGAACCGTAACATGGGTACAAGCCAATTGGCGAGAAAATTCACCACACATTATTTGTAAATATACAGACGAACCAAAAGACCTTTTAATTTTTCTATTACGGGCAAAGCCGTGCGAGTACCACTAGTTTCGTAATAAAAGTAGCATAAATGAAAATAATTTGATCATTTTATTCGACATTTCATAAATGCTTGCACTTTTTTTCGTGTACGTCTGTTTCTCAAGGACTTTCAGTGATGGTTAGAATTATAAGGACAACAGAAAATTGCCCAGAAAAGAAATATATTTTTGAAATATTTCAGTGAAATTGGTGCATAAACTGCAGTTTTAAGCTAGAAATCATTATGGTATACAGAGCATTTGGAAACACAAAATATAAATGCTTTGCCATGATTAATTTAAAAAATGCCATTGTTAAAACTGGACAGATTATAAGGACAACGAATGTTTTGCTCTGGAAAACCCTAGTAATTAATAATTTCCACTGTTTTTACTTCCTTTTACAAAAAAGGAAGTATTGTATTCGCGAAAAAATTTTCACTCAAAAATCGACCTTAATTTCCATTTTGCTCACCCCCGAATGAATGTAGAGTTTTTTTCGACTCGACCACACGTGGATCGCCTAAGAATGCATAGACAGGCGAGCTATCCATTTTGACAATTCCCGAGTTAGTTACAACAAGTTTTCTCGTGGCGTGCGTATGTGCGTATGTATGTCGCATAACTCAAGAACGGTATGTCCTAGAAAGTTGAAATTTGATACGTAGGCTCCTAGTGGGGTCTAGTTGTGCAGCTCCTCCTTTGGTTGCATTCGGGTGTTTCTAAGCAGGTCTTTTACCCCTTTTTTGGGGGGGGGGGAAATCATTGTTAATTTCGATGTAAACTCAAGTGGTGTTACAATTTGGCGGATACTTGGCGATATATCGCCAGTCTTTTGGTCGCCAAGTTTTGTCGCCAACTTGGCGACAAATTTTGCTTTTTTTTAAAATCTGGTTTCAATTTGGCCACTGTTAGTGATATTCAGAGAGTAAGCTATTGAATCACATTAAAATTACCAATAATGGGAAAACGACATTAAATTGGAGTAAAAGGAAGTCATGTGAGGCACACATCAGCTTGTTTCAATCTCTTTTATGTGTCTTGGCGTCATGGAAGTTAAAGAACGTTCTTATAAATTTTTATTCTGTTTTTCTCAGTGTAGAAATTGAGTTATTTCTTGATTCTCATACCATTTTCTCATACTTCGGGTACCATAATGCTCACCCATAACTTACATTAAACTGAGGTAGAGATTTTTGTCCTGCCAATAAAGTAAATTCACAAAATTAGCTTCAAGCCATGATTTTGAAGTTTTAAAAACATGTAATTAGGCATTATCGTGCTAGAACAAATTGTCTCCACTCGTAATTAACGGCGTTTTTTGTTAAAAAATATTTCTTAGTACATTATTATTACTCTCATAATTCATTCAGCCCTGCACAAAAAATATTTGAGTAGTTTCCGTTCGTTTCAAATTTTCCTCAGACCATAACTTAGCCACATCCAAATGTACGCTTTGAGAGATTTTTTTTTCCTTCATAGAGATCGCGCGTATCAGAAGTAGCAAAAACCATCTAGTCCATCCTAATCAAACTTTTTCTCATCAGAAAATATTACATTATTCCACCTTTTGCCTATAATAATTGATTTTTGGCACGCTCAACACTTGTTATCTTATGAACTTTTGTAAGAATCGGCCATGACTAGTAATTGCAATACCGGTATACCGGGAGACCGAATACTGGTATTTCGAGCAGTTTTGCAATTTCATAATACCGGTATTTGCCGAGGTAAAGTACCGGTATTTTCAATATTAGCTGAAAATAATAAATAGTTTAAATTAAAGAATTTTCTCTCTATTTAACTTATTAAATATCTACTTATATTTTAAATGCACATTTCTTTTTTCCAAGGTACAGAACCAAAGTCAATCCATTGATGTAAAAATTTTTCTTCAAAAGCAGGAACTAATAAAATATCATTAAACAAAAGTAGCAGAAAGATTGCAAAAAGATTTTTTCATTACTAGATGGTGAGATAAATTGCATTTTCATGCGCTTTTGAGCACCATGTTTTTTTTTTTTTTTTTTTTTTTTTTGAGCAATCACGATTGCTTATTGCTCATTTTCCATATATTTCCCTCTGTGTCCATCCCTGATCTTTCTTTCCGTTTCCTTCCATGGTTCCTTCCACTGTCCTTCCATTCCTTCCTTCCATTCTTCCTCCATTTCCTGTCTATTCCTTCCTCCTGGACACTCAGTTGGATTCAGGATCAAAGGTCAGGTCAGATTTTTATATATATTTTTATTTTTATTTTATTTATTTTTTTATTTTTTTCCCCTGATCACTCACTTTCCCTTTTGTGAAAGTTAATTTTGAGAGTAATTTAGGATGCATTTGTCCTATGAGCAATTTATTCCAACCATCAATTGCAGTAATACTTAATGATTTGTCTCAACTGGACTTTTTTTGTTAGCATAACAAATGGTAATTTGTTGTCATCAGTATTATCTGTCAGTAGCATTGTCTCACTATTTGGCTGTACACTTGGCAAGATAATGTTTAGAAATTATAAAGTATCTTGAAAATTTGCATAGAAGTAAAGCATAATCAGTTGAAACATATTTTCATCCATTTGCACAATTATAATTGTAAAGAATTTTGAAAAGAAAGCGAAAACGAATAAGAAAAACAAACTAACGAGATCAAGTTTATTCAAGTTTATCGTAAATTTTCAACCAAAGGGCTAATAAAAAGCAAACACAAACCTCTCCTGCTCAAGAGAAAATGATGTTAATATTGGAAAAGTATCGTCTCACGGAAAAAAATTGCAACTAGTTGTAAATTAAAAAAATAATAACAATACACACAATACAAAAGAAACACACACACAAAGGAATTTACCCAAAAATAATACGCATACAATTAGAGGAGGTGTATTGTGCAATCTTAACAGTACCACCGACCTGCGTGAATTCAGAAAGAGTATTTTTAACTGTAGGAAAGTTGAGCCCTAAAATGAGTCAATAGATGCAATATGTTTTTAAGATTTTCGATTTTTCCTTCTTTTTATATTTGTTTACCAATACGTTTTCATAAATAATACAATTTTTGTACAAAATTATGAAGCGTGGCAATGAAACAATATATTTTAAGCATTTTTTGAAAAAATTCAAATACCAGTATTGATACCGGAATTCCGGGTATTACGTTTTAAAAATACCGAATACCGGTATTGAATTTTTGGTCGAGTATTGCAATCCCTAGTCATGACATTAGTTTCTTATAATGAAAATTTTTCTCTTGTAAAACATGTTGAACAGTTCGAGCACTGCATCGTAACTTGAATTCCCATCTAATATAGTATCTTGATGCTTTTTTTAGAGCCGGCTCGTCTTATTTTTTTTCTTTCACACGTACAGAAATATGAAGATTTCTCACCTGTTTGTTTTTGTCTACTTTATTTGCCGGGATTTTTATGGAAGCTCTAAATGACCGATCTCTATCTATTCAGATTTGCTACTATGTTTGACGACGTGAAAAGCCGTGAAATTTTTAAAGCAACCCCTTTTCTTTTCTAAAATTCTTTAAGATTAGTACCTAGCTGCATGACTAAAAATAGAGTATGACCTCTCTAATCACTTACTAAGATTTATATCGCTGTGTAGTGCAGTGTGCAAAACAAAACAACATGCAAATTTTGCTTTTTAAAACACAAATCTAATTGTTCATATAATTTTGTCCATATCGTTCATATGTCTAAATTCAAGTTTCATTCTACGAATACTAAATTCCTTTCTAATAAAAGTATTAAAAATTTATGTATAAAGTTTATATTAAAAACGGTATACTTCATTTACCATTCGTTTCCAGTCATAAAATTTTCATAACTTTCCGAAAAAATGCAGCCAAGATTTGAGGGTTTTTCTTTTGTCCTTACTGTTTTGACCACCACTAAATTCCTACGTTTATTTTTCTGTTATGCCTTTAGAAATGAAAACTTCTGACGATTCTAAAGCAAAATTGTACCTTACGTTAATGAAGTTACCAAAGCACGTAAGATATTTATCGTGCTTAAAAGTAATACTAATATTTATTATCTGAGAGTAAATTTGCTCGTTCAGGAGGAACAGTATTTACATAGTTGTGTGAATTATATACGAAGCTGTTAAATTTGAAATTAAAACTAATTTCAGATATCAGATTAGAACTTTGATAAAGATTCTTAATTTGAGTTTGATCTAGAGTTTTTAACTTAAAAGTGAAAAATCCCTTTTTGAATTCGAAGCCAGTATATATACGATAGCTGGAAAAGAGCTGAAAAACTTGGAGTTCTCAGGAACGTATGTCTAAAAACCCCCAAATTTTCAATTTCTACTCACATTTTTTAAATGAAATTAAAAATAAAGAATTTGATGCTATATTTAAAGAGTGTTTTGTGCTTCCTGCAGAATTTGCCAGTTCTAGATTTTATTGGTCATTAAAAAGTTTAACTAACACATTCATCCGGAGAACTGTAATCGTATCCTCAAACCCTCAAAAGTAATGCCCTGGTTAACCCCAGTGAATCAAATTGTCAGTTAATTTCTCTTCTCCACAATGTCTTCCTCTTTGATCGGTTACTGTTTTGCTGTTGACGATTTGCGTCTGTCGTTTACCAAATGCGTGTGAACCTACGTACTACGTAGGTTTTATACAGGGATATCTGCGAAAAGGGAATCATGGCTCGCACAGATTGTTAAATTGAATTTTTTCAGGGAGGGGGGCCGTTTTTAGGTAAATTTTCTTTAATGGCGAACTCTTGTTCTTTGTAATAATTGAGCGGTTGCACCACCAATCCACCAAGGGCGCGCGATGGTGCACGCCCTCGATACTAATCGTCCTTGGGAGGAGCTTACTCTGCAAACTCTTTTTTCTTTCTCCTCTTTAGTTTGATTACTCATCAGTTGCTGTATTAGTTGAATAGAGCTTGAAAATACTGTGCGCGCCAGTTTCTAACTGCTGTTCATCATTGCAGAGTTCCTAATCCTTCATAATGAACTTCGCACATCATACTTTAGTTTTTTTTATCATTTATTTATTTATTTATTACCTTTATTTATTTATTTGCATTTCACATCAGCAGTTTTAAATGTGACACATTTAAAATTGCAAGAAAATTAGTAGAAGTAGAGTATGAAATTTAACGAGTCAGTGCCCACTCTTCTGTTAGCGTCTGAAAGCCATTGTAAAATGGGTTACATGTAGGCCCAAAACACGTGTAAACAATTTTTTTTAATCAATTCCACAGTTTCTTTTCTTTTTAAATTTAACTTCAAATTTAATTACTTTGAGGTCAATGAGCTCTGGGTAAAATTTCTTTGTCACAACAGTTCACATATTTGCAGTATTAACTGTCACTTGTTTTTTTCATGAAAACATTATCTCTTTACGTAAATTTTAAAGTAATGAGTTTAAATTTTAATGTTAATTTAGAAATTAATGAGATGTGATGATGTTTTCTAGGCGCTCCTTCACCAGACCCATCTACATCAGTGCTGCCATCTAGCGACGATGATTACAACTTCGAACTAAGTGCCGCGGACGCCAATGCTCTGTTCGTCGATTCCAGTTATCAGTGCATCCGATTTCAAGCATTTCAACAAAACACTTGGGCTCAACTCCTAGACAAAGATATGAAGGAAATGTAAGACTTTTTGTTTCATATTTTCCCAAACATGTCAGTTAAACACCATGAGTTGAGAGGCATGGATTTTCTTACGGTATATTTCAGAGAACATGCATCAAGCAACAAGGCGACGGAGTTAGAATCGGACTGATTTTGGGGTAAAGGAATAGGAATCTTTAAAATTTTAGGGACTGGAACCATTCATCATCCCTCCGAGTCCACTGCTCTGCCATTGACTGCTTTTGAGCTACTGGAATCGGAGTCAGAGTCTAAATGGTTTTGGGTTAATGGAGCTGGAATCAAAAGCTTTAACATTTTAGGAGTCGGGGTCAGAGTTTCTCATTTTCCTTCCTATTCCGCATCCTTGCAACAAACAAGACGTTATTTTCTCTATATTCATATATCAAGTTAAACAATCAAGTTCCCGAAACACAGGAATATCCCTTGGTTTCAAAAGTTGTAGAGATCTGAAAAGATAATGTGCTTAAAAAGAGGGTGCATATCAATCGTAATAGACTGCCATCACTCCAGACTGCAATCGTTGGGTAAAGATTTGGCACTCCAAAGACATGTAATAAGACTTTTTATTTCCTGTGAAACGTGTAGTTTTCTCCCTTCATAAGCAAAAATGCTTCAAAAAATTGTGTGGTTATTCAGCTTTTAGTCTCGAGAATGTATAGGTAAAACAGTATAAATAATAAAAAGAGACCCTCGGCAATGGTTTAGTACGATGGATTTCAACAGAGCATAAACAACCTACAGTGCTGGCCAAATTATTAGACTAAAGAGGTTTTTTTTTTTTGTACACTATTTGTACTAAAATAATATTTATTTTACTGTTAAAGTACAGTACATACTGTACACTGGTTATTACGTTAGTTTAGCATAATTTAATTTTTGCAGGTGGCAGCACTGTCTGCTTTGTTTATGTTCTTTGTTTATCTAGCTACCAGGAACATAACCTCAATCAGCTTAAACAGTTCACTAGTTCTTTTATTACTTTTATTAGTGTGTTCTTTTATATTTAAAGTTAGCTTTAGGTAATTAGTGAGTGTGTATGTGAGTATATATAACAGTGAGTATAAACAATTTTTTACCTCCTTTTTTTAAAAAGTTAAGAAATGGTGTAAAGCTTGTGAAAAGTATATTCCAAAAAGACTTAAAATGCTCATCAAGAACAAGGGAATGCATACTAAATATTAGATAATTATTTCACTGTTCGTTAATGTGTCTATAGTTATGTAATCAGAATTTGCTTTCAAAACAGTCTTAGTCTAATAATTTGGCCAGCACTGTATAAGATCCCTCTGACACTATGACTGGTTCATTTAAAGTTTTTATCATGACTCGTGCCGCAAACTTACAAGCACTTTTGTTCAAGTGTTTTTAGTTTTAGTTTAATATGTAAAAATTCAACTCATACTTTATTCAAGAAAAAAATACCTAAATAAATATGTAAATATGAACAAAATTGCAGTAACTACGTGACCTTAAGTTTTCGCCACTAGTATACATGTGCAAGCATGCATACACAGAGGCGTAGGAACTTTGTAGAAGTAGGGGGGCTGGGACACATTATGAGAAGTGTCTGGTATGTAAGGGGCAGAAGCAGTGGCCCCTTAAAATAATTGGGGGGGGGGACTTTAATTTTTTTTTCTACATATGAAATTAGCTTCGAAGCTTCCATCTCTTTTTTATCTTGTATCAATTGTTTGTGGAGAGAATGAGGTGATAAAACTTCTGGTTTAGAAAGAAGGTCAGTCAGTACTCGATGATGAGCACGTAGAAATAGAGGAGTTTCGGGGATCCTCCCCCGGAAATTTTTCAGAATTCTTGTTCTAAAAACGAATTTTTAGGCGATCTTTGGTAATGTTGAGGGGAGAAAAGTTTTGAATAACTTCCCTGAAAATTTTTCGAAATTAATGTCTTAAAAACGCGATTGTATACCATATTTGTTGACTTTAGTGAAAATACGACTCGAAGGATTGTCCTCGATCGATTTTTCGAATCGATTTACATCTCCCGCCCAATATTTCGATTTTGAAGTCTTAAACGTAATTGTAGACAACCTTCAAAGATGTCAGAGGAAAAGACTGTACTAGGGCTCTACTTTGGAAACTTTTAAACTTGAAGTCCTACTAGAGAGCGTTTTTCAATGGTGTTATCAGAAAAAGTTCAGAGATTCCTTCTCGTTATTTTTTTCGAAATTGTTATATTTGTTGGCGTTAGGGGCCCAGCAATTTTTTTTAAATTGAAGTCCCAAACGGAACATTACATAATCTCCCATGTTGTTGGATGGCAAGATATCGAGGGTAATCGATTCTCTCCGGTAATTTTCAGGGAGTCGGAGTCTTGAAAACAAAATTTGAGGTGCTCTGTAATAATTTTGGAGGAAAGGAGAGGCTTCGACAGCGTAGCATTTAGAAGAATTTCTTATTTTCTGAGAACTAGAAAAAGGCGAATAGATGAAACAGGTGGGCGGAGAAACAGAACGTTGAAAATGTGTTAAAATGAAATTTTCGTTATATATTATATTGTTCAGATAAGCTTTTGTAAAAGTCTTTGATAGAAACTATAAAATATTAATATAATAATATTGTTCGGATTTTTTTTCTGCAATAGTTGATGAAAAGTAACAATTTTGTCATGAAAATATAGCTGTAAGTGACGAAAAAACCGTAATTTAGAAAGCAAAAAAACAAGAATAATTGTAACTTCGTAAAGTGCAATCTGAGGCGTCAGATAACTTAAAATGAGATAAGTTTTTGGAAAGTTGAAATTATTTGAACAAGTACAAACAACCTTAGCAATCTTTTTTAGTTATGTCTGGAGCACCCATGCTATTCATATTTAAATGCCAAACTGACTCATCACCCCCAGTTTGCTAGAACACTTAATCTTTTGTTCCAGAATTATAAAGAAATTAGCCCAAAAATCAAAAATAGGATGTTTTTTCTAATTTGTGTGGTCTTAAAAATGTATTCTAGATGATCTTTGTTAATGCTAGGGTGGAAAGTGGCCTGGGAGCGTTTTCCTCGGCATTTTTCGAAATTGAAACTTGAAAAATTTTATATTTTTTCTCTAATTACGTTAAGGAGGTTGGTATTTTAGGGTTCTTCCTGGAAATTTTTCAAAATTGTTGTTCTGAAAACGCAGTTTTAGACATTATTCGGAGATGATAATTAGAGGAGAAATCCGCCCCCCCCCCCAGAAATTTGTCGAAAATGAACAATCTAAGAAACGCAGCTGTGTGCCATCTTTGATATCGTTATGAAGACTGGAAATTTTTCCAAATTGGAGCTCCAAAAACAATTTTATTTGACTTTTAATGATGTTAGGGGTGAGTTTTCGGGTGCTTTACCCCAGTAATTATTTGAAAGGTAAGACCTTAAACGAAATTTAATATTATTTTAAATTATATTGGCGGAGGTGGAGGGGCTGAAGCTCATTCATAAAATTTTCGAAGTTAGTTATCAAAACGCAGTTTTAGATGATAGTTGGCTATGTTACTGGGAGGAGAGGTTCGGGATCCGTCTTCAGCAATTTTCCGATAGTGAAATTCCAGAAACGCAATTTTAGATGACTAGTTGACCCACGCGAAGCATTCGAGTACAAAGGAAGAATTTCCTGACTTCAATGCAACCTCGAGATGCTATATACCAAAGCAATTCGTAGTAAAGCAGCAAAATAAATTGAAATTTATCCTTCTGCAAAGTCAAACTTCGATTTACCCTCTTAAAATCAATGTTTTGTTTCCTGATTTTAACAACAACAGATGTACAGCTTAGAATTTTGCGTATTAGTAGAAACTTGGATTAAAATTCTGCTAAAAAACAAAAACCCATTAAAACGATATTTTTCGGCCCAGATTTGAGCCCCCACCCTTTCCCTCATTAGCACGCTGCTTTATCCAACCAAGCCAATGTGTCTTCGCTCTCAGGTGCTATTCATTTCCAAAATTATTTGAGTGGTTTGGTTTTTCCATAATGAAATTTTCAATTTCTAGCCTTATATTTTTATTTGTTTGAAATACAAGCGTTTCCGGCCCCCGTCAATAATAATAATAATAATGAATTTTTTGGTAGTTCAGACTTATCTTAGTTTTTACACTTTCATTTGTTTTAGATGTCATGTCTCCAGAACATCGCGATAAAATTTTCGTTTAATTTCGCCTTTTGTATTTAAACACTTAGAACTGGCACACTAGCAGTGGTGTGACTAGTCATGACATTTTTAAATCTCGCCTTACTCTGTTTCAACTTTTTCTCTAATTAAAATGTATTTTGGTGGCACATATATTTTTCTCTACTTAATCACTATTTTCATGATGATATTTTTACAAAAAAAAGAAAAAGAAAAAAAAAGAAATTTAAAAATGCCGGCAGCCCCTATGAAGTTATGTTTATTTACGTTTTCATTTTTTACTTGACTGACGCTTGTCATAGATTTGTACTAAACACTGAATACTTTCTTTTCGTTAAAAAATGTTCGAAACGTTCGTATCAGCGCTCCTCAGAGGTAAATCATAATGCATAACCTTGCTTGGATGTTCCTAAATAATATTCAGAGATTGCATTTGCTTTCAAATTTTGCAGAAAAAGCTCTTTTCAACACTTTTATTCTATTTGTTCACTTATCATTTCTATTACATGTTCTTAAAATCGTAAAGGTTTCCTTTCTGCTTTTTTTTTTTTTCATTACTAATATGAAATTAGTGACGCCATTTCTGAAAAACTGGGCGGCCGGGGGTAGCAAAACCTTTCTTGGTGATGGCTCTGGTGCCCCCCCCCCCAAAAAAAAAATGTTTGGTTATGCTACGCCTCTGACTGGTACTGATTTTCGCAGGCCGCGGAGTAGAGTCCACTTTCCCACATTTCGACAATCAAGAGTGTTTAAACAGTGAAAAAAAAAGGTGAAGGTGAATTCAAGTGCACTGACCACTCCGCCTGCTCACTGCTTTTGCTTCTCATTGGGTAGAAATTCCGAAATTCCCCAAAAAAGGCAGATCACATTTTTGAAATCAGGTTTGAGGTAAACAATGTACGGCAAAAAGCAGCAGTGCAAGAATTTTCCGGGGGAGCTAAGCCGGTCTGAAATATTCCAGGGAGAGCTCAAGCTCCCTCAGCTCCCCCCGTTCCGACGCCTATGTGCATACACATATGAGGCAGTGAGAAGCAAATGGATGAAAGTGAACATTCTCAAGTTTTGTGTAAAACAGGTTTAAAGTTGCGATCCGGGTAGGCTTTCATTGAAAAGGTTTTCTAAATCATGCTGTATAACACAGCACGTACCAGGGCTACTAGTACTATGTCTTACCTTAGGACAAAGGAGAGGTTCACCTACCATTTGTACTGGTCATCTCCAAATTTTTAATTTTGCCACTTGCATCCCATTGCTTCTCACTGCCTCATATGTATAATCTGACCACGGATTGTATGGAAAGACAAACATCCGTTTTACAGCTGGAAATGGACGAACCTATTATTTTTTTAGCGATGCCAGCTTTTACAGAAGCAGAGTCTCATTCAAATGAGAGGAATAACGGCATCAAATTTTTACTTTCCCCCCTCGTTCAGATCGAGTCTTCTTCTCTGGAAGTTTGAAAATTCCATACAATCCGAGGTTTGACAGTACGCTCTATTTAAAATGCATCAAATATTGAAATGACTCTAAATATTGACTTCATTTTAGCTCCTCTCCTAACTTCCGCGTGGATGCCGACAAGGGCTTTAACTACAGCAACGCCGACGAATCTTTCGTCTGCCAGAAGAAGAATCATTTTCAAGTGACCGTGCATGTGCAGCCGCTAGCCGAAGCACACTTTGCACAGACACCTGATGGCCCGAAAGCGATCGAAAAATTCGCTCTTCACTTCCATGGAGTAAAAGTAAGAATGCGAAGTATGCTACGTAATTATCACTTGAGGTGGTAGTTTTTACTCCCACCCTCACTACGAATGTTCCTTTCCATCTTTGTGCTGTAAAAAAAAATGTTTCTTACTGTTTTTGTAAATCTGTATCAAAAATATAAAAGAATATCATATGTAATGGATTAGAAGCGCTAGTACATGGTCTTCCTCAAGAAATCCCTAGCGGCAGTTCTAAATACAAATAAATGTAAACGTAAGGTATAACATGTTTTCATAAGCTTTTGTCAGAAATGCAACTTGTTAAGCCCGGCTTGTGTCAAGTCCGGTTATAGGAATATCGGATAAAAAAACATCCCGTTTAATATAGTAAAATTTCAGAGTGCTAAACCGTTGATGTGTGTTATTTTTATCTCGGATAATGGATTATCCCGCTTGTTAGAATAATTTTGCGTGACAAATTGCCTATTCCACCAGTTTAGCTAAAATGATTTATCTAGTCCATAATCGGTTTGATCCACTTTAGCTCAGAACGCGCCATATAATAAGAGCTCTAAGTGTTTTGTGTTGAATGAGGCGTTCAAACCTGAAGTGAATCAAGTCCTACTATACATGGACTTGATCCATTTTATACTAGACTACCTAGTTTATACTTCGGCATGCTTCACATGTTTTTCATTGCCTAACTTTTCATGGACGTTTTCTTCACTCTTTTGACATACTGAATGGAAAAGTGCATGAGTGAGCATGAAACACAGCTTCATAAATTTAAGATTTTATTTGATATCAAACTTCATCTAACTCGAACATTAAGAAATAACGAAAAAAAAACTTCGTACTGAAAAATCCGATGAAAAAAACGTTAATAATAAACAAAAGTCACAAATTATTGCATACAAGTATTTCGGGGATTACGTGAAGCCCTTTTGTCAACACAGAAGGCTTGAGATTATGGATGAAAAACCAACTGGTAAAAGCAGTGTTCAATGTTCTTATGTCCTAAGCCCACGTCTTATACCATTGAAAATGGATTACTGTAACCCAAAACGCCTGTACACAAAAATTTACAAATTTTGAGCTACGCTGTTTTTTATCAGTTTAAATAGCATTTTAACTTTTACTATTTTACTTCAATCCTACTATTGTATTTAATATTAGTGGTACCCGCACGGCTTTGCACGTAATAGAAAATTAAAAGGTCTTTTGGTTTGCCTGTATATTTACAAATAATGTACGGTGGATTTTCTCGCCAATTGGCTTGCGCCTATGTAACGGTTCCACGTAATGATAATTTCGGAATTTACTCGACCATCTTATGATAATTTTGCTCTGGAAAATGTTTTAAAAATTGGATTAGAAAAATAACCGCATCGAATTTTTGAAAAATCGCTACGAGGTGCACACCCCCATGCTACAAACTAACTTTGTGCCAAATATCATGAAAATTGGCCGAATGGTCTAGGCGCTATGGGCATCACAGAGATCCTGACACACAGACAGAGATCCTGACAGACAGAGAGAGATCCGGACAGAGAGACTTTCAGCTTTATTATTAGTAAAGAAAGTAATTGATTTTCAATATTTTGTGCATCACAATTTCACTGGTATTGAAAACACACGGGTAACACAACTCCTTCTTTGGGGTATTAGATGCGTCATGTAAAGGGACTGTCACATCAAGCTTTCATACTTGTAGTAGACGCAGTCTGAGTTGTGGTGGGAATACTGCATGAGAACTGGTGTGTATACAAAGCAGTATGCGTGCCATTTGCAGTAGTTGCGATAGCGTGGCGCTGTGAGCATCGTCATGTGTTGTGCAGGAGCGTATTCAAAATGATGTTTTTTTTCTCACTACTAATCAGCAGGAGTTTCGCATACGTTTCCAATTTGGGAGACATGATTCTGTTCCAAATGGGAAAAAAATCATGTTTGGGTATTAAACTTAAGAGCCACGTGTACTGCACCGAAAACAAGAAGGCTCCGCCGAACTCAAACCTTTAGAATCCAGAAAAAAGAAACACGTGTGAGAGCTTTCATCCAGGAAGCCACAATATGTTTAGCGCTTAAACATTCAACTGCTGAGCGATTTTCTGATTAAATTTTAAGAAAATCCTGCACAGTGATCTTTACAACGTGTATAGTTTTTCCAGCCGAACAGGACAAAAGCACTTGATTTTTCATCATGGATGTATGAAACACTAAAATTATCAACAACAAAATAAAGAAATGAACAACCATTTAAAATATGAAAAATTATGTATAAATATATGAAATACAACATATTTCAGTCATTAAATGTCAGCATCATCATCTCCCTGGCACGCCAATATCGTTCGCAAAGATTTTCTTCGTTCAAAGAAGAGCAATCGAGTAGATGTGCTTTATCCATCTCTATATTTTTATTGCATAAAGTGTAGTTGGGACTATTATGTATGCCAATGCGATGCGAATGTTTAGCAAGGCAACCGTGACCAGCTTCCAAACAAAATGTTGCAACTGCAACAGATCTGGAAGAATCTGAAATTTTGAAATTCGTCTCCCTTCATTCCTTTTTTTAAATTTCTTTATAAAATTTTGTATTGTAATTTTTCTTTGTAGTACTTTTAATTATTCTTTTCATTGATGTAAATGGTACTTCGCGGTTATTTGATTGTAAAGTTTTTTTCTCCCATTTTTACTGATTTATCGACGCATTCATTTCCAGTGATTCCATAATGGGATGGAATCCATTGTAAGAGGACATTCATTCCCCTTTAACTTAAGAGTCGAAGATTTTGTCTACATGATTCAACACTTGATGATTCAACACATTTGAATCTGCTATATTATGGGCTGCAATTGCTTGAATGGCCGAAAGGGAGTCAGAAAAAATAACAATATCTTTGAATTTATTCTCTCTACTAAGTATTTGTTCAGTCGTAATTCTAATTGCCTGTCTTACAAATATACTCCTCCACAGCTCATGTTGATGCTCACAGCGCCGGGGCATTGGAACTGCTTGAAATTTTACGTGTGCATGAAAAATTACAGCGATTTGGTACATTGAAAATTTATTGTATTTAGTAAGAAGTTCTTTTTGCCGATATTCCAGTTAGCGGGCTAGGCTCTGCTTTTGTTCTGTAGTGTATGCACTCACTCTTATATCTAGTATATGAAGGATATTTAGAAATCAAACAAAACTATAGGGTAGAGAAGTTTCGCCCTTTGAGAATAATCACACATACCTTCTGCACACGAGGAAACTTCACACACCTTTTCCACCACCACATCCCTACAACAACTCACGCAGCATCTTTTCCAAATACGGGAAGTGGATAGGCCGTCCCCTGATTTTAATTTTTAGTAACAAACTTTTCGTCTTCAGTTGCTATTATTTAAGTATAAATTTATTAATTCGGTGTGTAACTGTAAAAGCCTTACAATTGTGCGTGCATCGTGTTCTTTAGTTGTCTTCTCTAAAAACAAACAAATTCTTTTAGATGGAATCGCCGACGCAAATGATCAAAGTGGAGCAATCACAGTCAGACAGGAGCAAGAGACCTTTCCACCCGGTTCCGTAAGTATTTTTAAAGTTAAAAACCTTTACCTCTTCAGATTAATTCTTACTAAACAATTTAATGTTCTTTAAATTATAACCTAATCTTACGTATTCAAATCAATTTTTCTACCCTATGCATAATTAATAAACGATTATGTTTTATGCTAGTTGAACTTTTAAGATCATATAATTTGATGAGTTATTTTTACCACTTTGTTACTAGCACTAATTTTTGCCTTATACACACACGCACGCATGAAAAAAAAAGGGGGGGGGGCAGAAACTTTTAACCAACAAACATAAACGATACACCACTAGGCAATGGTTAAGTGAGAAGCTTTTGCGCAATCCGTGATAACGGATTGATCTGAACCTTTGACCAAATCGTATCTTTCGTAACAGCAGCACTGTTCGACCACTGATGAGTTGGAAAGGCAAACATCTGGAATCGGACGCATCTAATGCTTTTCATGGATGTGGCAGTTTGCCGAATTTAAAGCAGGCTCAAATTGAAAAGAACAAAATACGCGCTTCTCAATTCCCTCGCAATTTTTCCTGCTGTTCTCCTTGCCTTGTTCAGATAGAATTATCTTAGCTGATCGCTTGTCAATTTTCCATGCTAAAACGTGGTCGGACAGTAGAACTGGATCTTTCCTCTAATGACTTTCCTGACTCACTCAGAGCAGACTCTCCTTCCCTAGGTTGGAAATGGTGACTGACCAAGTGACCAAAACCACGGTAGGTCGTCTGCACTTCAGCGAGACCACCTCGAACAACATGCGCAAGAAGGGCAAGCCCAACCCCGACCAGAGATTCTTCTTTCTGGTCGTCAGCCTCTGCGCGCATGTCGCAGGTGACACCACACCAGTTACAGTCTGCGCCCATGCATCTGAAAAGATAATTGTTAGGGTAAGTCTTTAACCCTCTCTGTCCAAAATTTACTGGCGGGATTTAATCTCAGAGTAAGTATTCTAGTAGAGAGAGTGTCTCTTGAAAATTGCGAGAAAAGCTTCGGCAAGATCTGTTTCGTTGTTCATTGTCAAGTGCCAAGTCTTTGCTTTTGCATACATTGCGTAAACGATTCTTCAATACGAAAATAAAAAAGGGTCAAAAAGGAGTCAAAATACATTGCAATAAGCAAAGAAGTTTTGGCATGTTTTTTTTCTTTTCCTATTCTTGAAACTTTAATTATGGTCATTCTAATTTTCTTATGTTGAAAATTCGAGCGAATTTCATCTTATTCTCTATTATTTAAAGAATCAGATCTTTTGATTGATCTGAAAATTTAAAGCATGAGAAGATTTGTTACTCCCAAACTGGGATATTTATGAGAAATTCCAGTTGAACTGGAATAAAAAAGAAAACAAACTAAATTTTAAAAAGTTGCTTTTTTGCGAACATCTACTGTGTAGTACAGTTTGAATCATATAAGTATAATAATTAGCACAAAGAAAAAAGAGGATCAGCCTTCGCTGTTCGCGTACTGTAGCGATATAGAATGCTCCTTTACGTTGAACAAAAGCCGGTTCGTTGCAGATATTTTCCAACCGCGATGAGAAAATTGCCAATCAGGGGGGAAAAGCGGATCAGTGCAGGTAGAATGTCCGACTATTTCATATCAGGTGGAAAACGGGATATTTCAGACGCAATATTTATCAACTACTGGTTGGAGTGTAAACGGGGGTTATCTGATATCTCTTCTTATGGTTAAAAGCTGGTTCACTGAATTCTCTTTGTAAACTCACCAACGTGTATTCTTTTCCTCCCAGGCTTCAAATCCGGGGCAATTCGAAAATGATATGGAGTTGTCCTGGCAGAAAGGAAATACTTTGGATTCCATATTCCATAACGTAAGTGCTTTTCCTTATCTTTCTTCTTATTTTTTGGACTAATATTTTTCTCGCTGTATTCTTATGACAAAGTAATGCATCACGAATCCATTTAAGAAATCTAAACTGTTCTGAGGCAACAGATAAAAGCACAATTAATCTACTATAATGGCTTGGTTGTTCTTGAGTACTGCACAATGAGAAAGTTAATCTGTTAATTCACAGTTCTACAGTTTAAATGCGACACCATGCGACCTTTTAAGGAACTAGCCAAAGAGGTAAAACATTTTAACTCAGGCGCGGACGAAGTAAATGTCTCATTAGGTGGACAGATCCTACGTAAGTGAGTCGGTACTGGTTTTACTTCTTTCAGTCGCCATCAGCTACATACTGCAGTGCTTCCTGCAGTTTATTTGAAATACGTATAAGATCAAAAACAGAATGTGGCAGAACTACGAAACATTAAAGCATTACGACAGAAATTTATTTCTGCATTAGGAAATAGAACAATTGAAAACACAATGCAGAAGAAAGCAGAATACATGACAGTCAATAGTAGAAAGCAGAATAAGAGCCGACAATTAGATGATGTTACGTCCTGTTTGATAACTAAAATAGCTAGAAAGGATAATATCTGTATGGAAATTAATGATCAGTTTATGTTTCTATTGCATCACATTGCTATAAAGATGCAGTCTAACAGAAGTGTTTAACTTGTGTTTTTTTCTAACATCGAGATAAATTCTCACTTTAAAAGCAAAAAATTTTAAAAACTGAAAATTTAATTTTAGCTACTTGCGGTCTATAAACCCTTATTCTGATATCCTTCAGTAAATAGCACGCTTGGAAAAGAACGTCATTTGTCATCAGACATACTAATTGGCTCCGCCCTCTGCTCACTTCCCTCGCTAGCCATCGTTCGCCACCTGCTATGGCTCAATTCCGTCTGCGGAGGATGGAAATTGATGTTTATAATATTTCTTACCCCGGAATGTCCGGCTCCTCAAGATTTAAGAGGGAAAAGTAGGGCGGAATGGCTTTTTCTTGATGTTTTGCATCCAACGGTACCAGGATGATTTGGACATGCAATTGTATTGTGACACAGGACTATATTGACTTGGCAGGCACTGCCCAGATAAGGCTACAGAAACACACAGACGCGCACAGAAATTAATGATATAGAGTGTCACTAACTTCAGTGAACTGTCATGAGGTTGAAATAATTTTAATCCCATTTTTGAGGGGAGAATCTGTTAGTAACACATCAAAAGAATTTATTATAAGACTTGTAAGAGATTCCGAGGAAAATGTTTAAAAAAAATCTTGTTTAACATTATTTTTAACGTTGATTGCGAGACTTTTTTTGAAAGAAGCCAATCTTTGATGATTTTAAAATTCACCAATTCTTCCAGTAAGTCCACTTTTGTCAGGTAAATGCCTGATGTTAAGTGGCACTAAATTGTTTTATGTGCATTCTCTTTTTCTAGGGTCGAGTAGGCATCAACACCGATAGACCAGAAGAATCGCTTGTGGTGCATGGCAACATTAAAGTCACCGGACACATTCTCCAACCTTCAGACCTGAGAGCCAAATTCGATGTTAGAGAGGTATTGTTGAATGACGTATGGTTTCCGTTTCGTGTTTATTTGAACAGTATGTATGTTACCGTAAAAGACCGAAATTGGAGAATGTCCACTTTTGCCGTAAATATTTGGTCTTTCGCCGATCTCTTTGCTATGTGAATGTGGATATTCACCGCCAAATGTTGATATTTACCAGATTTCAGACTTTTACAGTAACACTTGCATTCAAAATTAATTGTCAATTTATTCATCCCAACTTTGACCAAAACTGAACTAAACTTCATTCACGGAAAAGACAGACTAGATGTAAACGAAGAATTACACCATTTGGCGACCTTAATCATGTATGCTTGAACAAGAACAAACTGGTGCCAAGCAGACAGCAAATGCGACTCCTGTTGGTTAACTTTTTTTAATTCAAGAGAAAATCCTTAAAAGTGACATAGCGGCAAATCTTTTGGAAATCTTTTTGTTTACTTTCGGTCTATGTGTTCCGTGAACACACTGCAAAAATTTGTGTCTAACCTTGCTCGATAAAATCGGTGGTAGGTTAGCTGCATGCACTACTCGGAAGAAACTGATATAACTGCAGTAAAGTTACACGTCGCTTGCGGAAGGTTACACCGTGGTAATATAACTATAGCGTAACATCTCATTCATTTTTGCGGAAGGTTACACCAGAATTTTCTACATGCGTACAGATGAATTCCTTGAAACGTTACACAGTACCAAAAATGAAGCTTTCATCTGACTTTTTTGAACGATTTAACAAGTTCATGCTTTTTAATAACCAATATGCACCAAATATTTTAATATACAATATTTATTTATTTTAATATATACAAACAAGACATTTTATTGCACTAAGAGAGGCAATGACCTGAGTGGTGTCAGAACCCAGAACGCGAATCTCACTGACTCGCAAAGTAACAGCTTCTACCGCTCGACTACCAAGCTGGGTTTTACGCAAGCGCTTTGAATTCTACTGAAACCATAATGCAAAGTTCTTCCAACAATTTGAGTTTTTCAAACAATGATGCCACATATTTCAGAATTCGTTTAACGTCATACCCATTAATACTGGTAACGTTACACATCATTTTTTTTTTTTTTCATTGCAGAGTGTAGCTCTATTTATTTGTTAAATTTGCAATTAACTGTCAAAATATTACTTTTCTGCTCTATAGTTGGACACGAAGGAGCAATTGAAGAATGTCTCCAAACTTCGGATTGTGCGATATCACTATCTGCCAGAGTTTGCTGACCACGTAGAACTGAACCACATATCAGACACAGGTGTCATAGCTCAGGAGGTTCAACGCGTGATACCAGAAGCTGTGATTCCTGCTGGAGATGTTCTGCTGAAAGATGGTCGACTCATTGAAAAGCTCCTTGTTGTGAATAAAGTAAGCTTTGTTTCTAGTTTTAGAATTTGTAAGCTGGATTTCTTATTTTACTGACAACACAAGCGGGCGTGTGAATTCAATTTTTGGTGAAAAGCAAGCAACTCTAGAATAAGATATTCACATCTTTATGCTACAGAGCAGGTAAACGACAGTATCTACAGATATGAGTTTTCGAGATAGTTGACGAAACGCGTTTTAGATTCAATATTAATACTAATATGGAAATATTGGAATTTGACGTTTTTAGCGCTTTTTTCCCCAGCAGAAATCGAATAATCAAGCTTACGTGCAATAGAATAGTGATTCTTAACCTGTGGTCCGCAAGCAGTTTTCATGTGTTCATCGAATAGCTGTTGAAAATAATCAATATCATTTTTGCAGTTCTAATTAAATATTTTTAAAGAAAACTTTTGTTTCATCTCATTTCACCTAATAAATATAATTGTTGTGAAAATATTATTTCTATCGTATGTGGCCCGCTTAGGATTCGGAAGTGCACCAAGTGGTCCTCAATAGTGAAAATATTGAGAAACACTGCAATAGATGACAAAAATGCAAAAAAAAAAAAAAAAGTGCAGCAGTTACTGCTTTAACCTGCTCACGACAATATATACCTTATAACCTCTCTCTTCTACTTCATAACCTTTCTCTTCACTTCTTTAAAATTAATTTATGGTTTTTATGGTCATATATGTTTAACTTGGAAATGTTTATCTCTAAAGGAGCGAATCTTTATGGAAAATGTCGGTGCCGTGAAAGAACTATGTAAAGTCACCGATAACCTGGAAAATAGAATCGATGAGTTGGAGAGAATTAACCGCAAGCTTAACTGTATCAAGAGAACTGACAGCGTCAAATCGACGTCAACAGACAGGTAAATTTTTGCATATTGTTTGTTAAAAATAAAATAAACTCTATTTTTTCCTGTGCCTTATCAAACAAATAAAACGTTAAACTGAGACTAAAAGTAAGTTTCTGCTTTCTGTATCAATGTTGTACATTTTGAACAAAATATAAAGTTAAGTTTTCATGATAAACTCAAGTTCTTAAAAAACGTTTGCTGATTTATTATCTTTTTATCTGATTTAAACGGGCCGATTTCTTTTCTTCCTTTTTGACACGAATCTTTTTTTTTTAATTTCAATGAGAATAAATATCTCTGCGTAGTTTATTTTGTGTGTACGCATTTGTATATCCTTAATTCCAATAAAAATATTATATTCTATTCTACAGAAGAAGCTAATCAGCTTCTCAAATAGCAGAGGGCTGCGAACTTGCTTGCTTCCGGTAACGACACAGACAGTATCTTCATCACAAAGAGGAGAAAATTAAATCCTAGGGCATTAAATCCTAGGGGAATTGAACCCACCAACTCCATACTGCGTGCAGTCGGCTGCAGGAGCAGGTTCTTTGACCTTTCAGCCTATGAGGCCCCAATAAAATGTTAAAAACGAAACTTTACCATATCCAGTATTTATTTCTCCAATCTGCTCCAAAAGATAACGAGTTGAACTTCAATATGGTACAAATAATGAGTTATAGTCTGACCGCGAATAACCCTTGTCAATCATTTGAGAAATCAAGTCCAATCGTAAAATAGGTAGAGAAGGTTAAAAGGAAACGTGCCTATATTTTTAAGTTTAGCAACATTTTGGCGACAAAAGAAAGTTAAAGAAAAAGTAAAATTGGCAAGCTTTGCATTCTTTGTTGCAACCCTACTCTAGCCAATTTTCAATTCAAATAGGTATAGGAGGTGTTGTTGTCTTTGACCAATGGCAGCTGAAAGGAAGAAAATGAAGACCCATCCACTTGCTTGGAAAATGACCTGTCAATTGAGACATCTGTCTTGACCTTACAAAATTGAAATGTTGTGCCTCTTTGGCTGATTTCTTAAATTACAAGGTCACGTTTCAAGCTCTATAACCAACACCACATTGCGAATTCCGTTCTTTTAATTTTTCTCTGCGTATCTCCCCTTTATGAAGATGGACGCTTCGGAAATAAGGCGGAGTCAAGGACCAACTTCTGACAGCTGGACTATGCCTTATAGAAGGATACGGGTCTGAAAATTCCGTAGGAGACATTTCATCAAATCAGGTTACGAAGGAACTTCAAACATTTGTCTTTGAAGTACTTAGCGCGCTATTTTAAGCTGAAATAACATGGCTTTAACATATCAAAATTGATTCATTTGGAAATGCACACTGTACTGTTGACTTTGACGTCTTAAATAGGAGAGGCATTCTAAAACTCTCCTAATGTGATTTCTGGATAGAATAATTTTTTATGGCGTGATTGGGCAATGAATTAAACATTGCTATTAAGTTTTAATGACTAATTAGAGATATTAGTCAACTTAGCAACTATTCGCTTCAATTATGCACTCAAGTTCCGCTATTGTTGAAAAAAAACTCTCTTGTTGCTTTGCTGTAAATAATGTCGTTTTATCTGTTCCACTTTATGTTTAGTGAAATTAAATTTGTGTTTCTAAGGGATATACACCACATTCTGACGAAAACAGAAAAATAAAAATATCCGTTAATTTGTTTCTCGAATATTTCGAAAAACATTATATATTTCTCTCTTTCTCTATTCTGTGCTGTTTGTATGTTTGTAATAGGCACACTAACATAAAGAAACTGCTTTTTGCCTGCTTCTTTAGTTTTTCTCACGTAACTGTACATAGTGGATAGATTGGTCCCAGTAGTTTTACCTTAATTATCACCTTCGCGCATTTTAAAAAGTTTCATCAAACATTTTTCGATTTTTTGTCCACACAGCCGGATGAGCAACCCGACTTCAAGCGGAAAGCGAAACTGCCATCGCAAATGCGGAAAACTTCGTCCTGGAAACCACGCACTATGCTCCAGTCACTTTGTCCAAACTACTATTATCATCCTCGTCATCATCATGGCTTGCTGGTAAACATACATCTCATTGATTACTATTCATAAAAGAAAAATATTTGCTGTCCGAAAATAATGTCACACTTTTTTTTTTAACTTTTTTGACCCCTTCCCCCCTGGCACAAAGTTTCACATGTCACGTGTCGTACACATATGTCTTGTATTACACATGTCTTTTGTCACTTGTCGCACTATATTTCCCAAACACGTTATCATAAATTAAATGCTTGGCGTCACAGTTCTTCTAACTCCCTCGCTCTCCCTTGTCACAAACTGTCAAAATTTACCCCCTTTTTAAATGGCATCTTTATCGGTTCACGTAATCCGGATTATCAGACCAACAAAGTCCAAACGAGTGAAATTTTACTGTATCATCTCTTAAGTTCTGATGAAATGAGGACCGTCTTCCCAGTTGATTTTTAAGGTAAACGTAAATGAAGCGTAGTGATAAATTGAAATTTTCCAAAAATTTCAAACATAGCACTTTAATCAAATATAGAGACAGTTTTTACTAGAGTCTGTTCATAAATGATAACACACTTTTTCTCAACAAATCCCCCCTTCCCCTTTTTGTCACGCTTTCCCCATTCCATTACCTCCTTCCCTCCCATTGTCACGTGTCCAGCTATATTACGTAAACATATTGCTATAAAAATATTTTCCGCTGTCCCATTCCTACCGACTCTCCCCTACGCATAACATTTCACCAATCCAGCAACCGGTAAATTCAAGTTTTCTAGGTAAAAATAAGTTTTTTTATGATGCTTAAGTTAAAAAAAAAAAAAAAATAGCCAAAGAGTAATTGGCAATATGGGGCAGTTAAGTAAAATACGTAGAACAACTACATGAGCTTGAAATCTGTGACAACGATATAGTGGCTTTTACCAACAGCGGAAAATCAGCATTAATCTGTGTCCAATACGTAAAGACAAAAATGCAATTCGAAAACTTGATAAGAGTACTGTAGTCCTCTTATGAGCAGAATTAATGTTACGAATATTGGCCAAAGAAAGGAATTAAATATTAATATCACTTATTATAGTTACATATGTGAAGATCAAAAACAATAAAATTTTTCATGACATCGGAAAAGTTTAGATGATTCGATCCTATACTTGTAAGAGAAAGTACACTGGAAGTCTGCTACAACGAACTTCAAGGGGCCCAAATTTTGTTCGTTGTAACGGAAATCTCACGTTGAAATAGAATTCAAGCAACGTAATGGAAATTAAATCGGAACTAAAATTTGATTTCATTGAAACGATTATTTCGTTGTGGTAGTGTTCGTTGTAAAGGGACTTCACTGTACAGTCGACTCGCGCTACAGCGCGATTCGACTTACGCGAAACGGCTATAACCGAGTTTTTTTTTCCCGAGTAACGATTTTTCGAGCTAACGTGAATTCCTCGCCTGTTACACGAAAATTTTCGTTAAGGAATTATTGGGCTACTAATTATTGGTTTCGCGAATGGACTTCATTCTCTTAGAATTATTGAGTTGGCAAGGCTCCCACACCGTCGAATCATCGCTTTGTTAGTGTATACAAATAACATCTCCGTATTTTCCACTCTAAATGTGAAAGTTAATTTCACATATATCTAAGCGGGCCGTTTCAGGTTAAGCTAGGGTAAAACTCGAGAACTACCCGGCTGATTTCGGTGAAATTTTCAGTTTGTTCCTTTAAGTCCTGAACAGGTTTGCAGACCAGTTCGAAAAAAAATCGATGAATAGTTCTTTTTTATTCCAATTTAGGCCCAATTGTCTCATAAATTACCGATGATGGGGGTGAAAAATTACTTGCGTACATTAATATTATATATCGTTGGAAAGAGTAGAATTTTCCGCGTTCTACGCAATTTGTTTCAGTGATCTAACTTAATTACGACGGGAGTTATTTGCGTTTTTAGCTCAAATTTGTTTAGGCTTAGCTGAAATTCAGACACTACTTTCTCCATTGAATCTATCAATAAAAAGTGGAGGGATTGCCCCACAGTTTTCTTTTTAACACCACTGGAAAGAGCTGCTTTTTTTACTCCAGATCTAACTCGACCTATGGTCGAAAGTTTAATCCTCTATCTCCGTTAAAAAAAGTTACAAGCGAATTCAATGAAGTTCAAAAATTTGTTCTCTATACAAGTTTTTAAACATTTTATTTTCCGTTTCCACGGTAACGCTTTTTGAATCCATTGTTTATTCCCATCTTTCTCATTTTCAATTCATAAACTATTTTACTTTGTGTTTCCACGGTTACGCTTTTAAAATTCATCTTTCTCATTTAAATTTCTTAAAAGTATTTCAATATCTGTCATCATTGTTTGGAGGGGAAATTTTGCATGATGCTTTTTTTTTCTCTCATTTAAGCCTGGTTGTTGGATATACGTCACTTGACACAATTTTTATTTTCAAAGTAGACCGGGCAAAGCCGGGCAACGCAGCTAGGTGTATATACAGCATTGCACTTTGTCTCACTATCCCATTGATCATTGATTTTGTGCATCATAACAGTAATTCAAATTGAGTAACGTAGGTTTTTATTGAATGCAGTATAATATCAATTATTTATGTGGAAAATGTTAACATATACTTAAGAACTGTTTTAAAGCAGTCTGAATGGTGTTTACAAGTGTCTAAAATAATTGTTTATGTTTATCAAAAAGTCGTAAACATACCCTTTACTACAATGCGAAATTTCGACTTACACGAGGGATCTTGGAACGCATCCCTCGCGTAAGTCGAGACTCGACTGTATATGCAAGTTGTTAATTTTAAGTTGTCGAAAATCTCAACTTTGCAGAGGCATTCATTTTGTGAAAGCCTTTTTCGCTGCTATAGATAATAGGGTTTTTTTTTTTTTTTTTTTTTTTTGTTTTTGTTTTTTCGAGAGTTTCACCTTAATAAACCAAAATATATCGTGCTAACGCTAGTAAAGTAGCTAAACTGACCACGCATATAAAGATGAATGACGTAATCTGCCGTGAGCAAATAAAACGCAGAATCTGCAGAAATGAGTTTTCGAAATGCGTGAAAAAACACGTTTTGGATTCAATACTAGCAACGGGAAAGTGTGGGAATTAGACGTGTCTTTCACGCTTTTTTTTTCAGCAGGAACCAAATAAACGAGCTTGTACAGGTGAGGCTAACGTGCAACAGATGCTAAAAGTGCAAGAAAATAAAAAAAGGGAAATTTTCAGTTACTGCCCTTCACCTGCCTAAGGTAATAATAATCACAGTAGTAATTCGCAATAAAAAGATATTATCTCAGAACGAAAATATTACTTAAAATGTTAAGATATCCTCTTTTATGCATATCTGCAGTTTAGTACGAACACTGTAAAAACGATTCAGAAACGTTCCTGGAATATAACGGGCAGTTGCCCCAATTTCTGCCAGTAAAATATCTTGCAAAATTCGGGAACTTTTTCCGCTAAAATTCAGTAACCTTCCTGACATTATCCTGGAAGCCGCCTGAAAATTCAGAAATCTTGCCGTTAAAAGCCAGTCGTCTCTCTGGAAAATTAGTGTAAACTTAGGAAGGTATAATACTTTAGCTTGGCACATTCCTGATTTATCAAGGAAGTTCCAAGAGTATTAATGCAAACATGGCCAAAGCTAAGCCAGAATTGCTAGTAAGTAATGAGAATTTTACTCGCCTGCAATTCTCGCAAAGCAACGTAGCTTACTAACTCCCTTTGCACTCCCTTAACACTTACTAGCTCCCTTTGGGAACTTAATTAGCATGGACGGGCCGTAATTGAATTGAAGCCGATATACTTTATAAATACGCTCAGTTAATCTTTAAACTGGGAGCTGAAAATATTTTTCACAACAGTGAAAGGTCTGCATTCGTGCAACTTGTAGCAATTCAGGAAACTTTTCGACAATGATACTTGATTTTTCCAGGAAGTGGGTAAAAACCATTAAAATCCCGAAACGTAACAGGAAAATACCCAGTAACGTTTCGGAATTTTTTTACAGTGAAGTAAGTACATTGACCAACGTATTGCTTTCTCTAAAATGTATTCCTCTTGTCTCACTTGTAGTCTAATGGCACTAGCGACCTTGTATATAATGGAGTGGCAAAGCCGTCATCACAACCCATATTTCAGAAATCATCTAGCGATACAAGTTAAAAGGTAAGATAGCTTTTCAAAAACTAAAAAGCGTAAAGTTAAATAGTAAATTTTCATGACCCACATTCCTCCCGTTTGAGATCAAATAACAATCGAAGCAATTGTTAATGCGCAAAACTTAAAATGCAGTCAATTGAGAAAAATTGACTGCAGTTTAAGTTTTTGCATTAACTAGTCTACGCAAAAACAGCGATGCAATAAATTCAGAGGAATTAAAAGCATTTTCTTTTTTATTAGTTAGCTAAACAGGGAATAAAAGAGTTTTCCTGAGACAATGTTTTTGCCACTCAAACGACCACATTAAAAGCAAAGTTTTTAAGTAAAGCTTTTTTTAAGGGTAAAAAATTATTCTTTCGGGAGAAAGAAGAAAAGTGCGATATAGCTAGAGATTGCAGTGTTCAGATTGCGCATGCTTGTTTCCGTTTTAATAATTAACTTAAAATGTTCAGTCTCATGAAATTTAACTGTCTAACGCTGATCTTGCTCATTAAACTCTTAATGAAAATTTTAAAATTAACTTTAACGTTTATGAGTTTTATGATCTAATTGACCGACAGTAAAAACTTCTCTCTTTGACATTATCGGAGTCCTGTAATTTATTCAGAACTGACCATTTGTGTTTAATTTATTTTAGTTGCTTTTTGAGTGAATTCAAAATTCCTTAATTTCTATGTCTCTGAAAGATTACGAGTACTAATGGCAAACGATTATCAATATAAAGCTGATATCCTGAAAATGATAACTGCTGTTAGTTTTAACGCAAAGGTTGATTTTAATATGGGGAACCGACAGAGATTTTTATTACTTTATGTATTATTCTTAATATCATAATTATTATGCAAAAATGTTACTTATTTTGAATTTTATGTTCAAAGAAGAGATTTCTTTATAACACTGCTAATTGTATATAATCTTTGCTTTCCTTTCCGTCATTTATAGTTCCTCTCACAATAGCACTACTGCGCTACAAGACAGGTACGCCCTGCTGTCTTCACTGTTTCCTACTGCATCATCCTACAAATATACTTCTTTGAACCCTGACAAAACATCAACGACGAATCAATGTGAGTTTTAAACTTTTTTATTTTCGAACTATTCATATTGCAATTCAATAAAATTTCCCCCCATAATGATAATTGTTAACTTCGAATGCGGTTGTACTTACGTTCGACAGGTATGCCCCTCCCCCTTAAGAGCAAGTGTGCACCCCCCTAAAAATTCCAAACAACCCCCTAAAAGCAAGCGCCTCCCTCGAAGGGAACAATACCTCTCGAAACACCTCCCTAAAAGTTTCAATCTAAAAATAGTCTGCACCATGACCCCCCCCCCCTCCCTCCTAGGTGGACACCCCTGGGTTCGAATACTGCACCACCTACTTTGTAAAGAACATAGTTTTCTGTGAATGTATCAGATAGAGAGCGTGTGAGGAGAAGGTGTTGAGAAGCTTTAATAAGCAGTCTACACGAGAGAAATTGTTTTATGTGTTTGTGCGTTGTGTTTCAAACTGCGCTATAGTCTTAAAATATGAAAACAATTTTCTACATGTGAAGTTTAGAGCAGTATTTCTAAAACATTTGTATCAAAAAAAAAAAAAAATAGTTGAACCAGGGCTTGATATCAAACAGAAAAAAAAGTGCGGAAGTCGTACTTTCTTCAGAACAAATATATTCAGTCAGAGTTATCACTAGGAACAGTAAACAAAGTACAATAGCGTAGCTACCGTCAGCTCAACTACAAGGCTTGCGTTCGACGAACCTCACCAGTCGACCGGTGAGTAACCGGTTGCTAACCGCAGCGTTCTTGAGAGCTACCGGTTTAACTGGTTGCTTCCGATGTCGTTTTATGAGCCTCACATGTTGATCTACCGGTAGACCGCAACTCTAGCTGGTTGATTGGTTGATGGAACCAAGTGACATTTTGACCAATTATATGTATTTTTCACCTGCGTGTTATTCGTCTGTGTCATGTCTGCACAAGTAACCGGTGATCAACCGAAAGCGTTCGATGAAGCATTGGTTCGTGAACAACCGGTTAGTAACCGCTGACGTCATTGCTGTCACGTGATTAACCAACCGGTAGCTACCGGTCGTGCTCGTCGAACGTAAGCAAGGTGACAAGAAATAACTTGGATAGGTACACAAAATACGTTATAACTTTAAAGCTAATGAAAATATTACGATCAAACTTCAAAATAAATATGAATACATTATATCGTCACCTCAGAGCAACAGTAAGATATCTTAGTGTTACTCCCGGGATTAGATGTGTTAGTGTTGCTCTGAGGCGACGATATACAAACTTTCAAAGTGGCTACTTTTAGCCTTAACACAAAGCTTTAAACGTGTCACAAAATTTTCGGCAATGGGCCTCAACTCACTTCCTGATATTTTATCCCATTCTATTCATAAGGATTTCTTTAAGGATGCCAATTTTTTATGAGGTTTAGCACACATCCTGTTGTTTACGACCTTTTTTATTGTTAAACGACGTCAACGAATCCAATCTAAAATGGTTTGGGGTGTGATGTGTGCTAGTGGGAAACCATCCTTTGTTTTTGTTAATCAAGGGATAAATATTAATCAAAGAATATATCGCTAACCCATTTTGGAAGATGTTGCCTTACCTTGGTCAAAAAAGTTCTTTAGAAACAAAAGCTGAACCTTCCAACCGGATTCCGCACCTGCACACAGAGCTAAAGGCACTCAAGACTGGTGCAAGACGCATTTTCCGGACTTCATTGGAGCTCAAGAATGGACACCGTTTTCCCCAGATTTGAACCCAATGAATTATTCTGTTTGGTCCATCAGAGAGACAAGGGTGTGTGCTAAACCTCATTCAACTTTGGCATCCCGTAAAGAAATACTAATGCACGGAATGGGATGAAATATCAATGAGTGGCGGCCCATAGCCGAAAATTTTGTAACACGGTTAAAGCTCTTTATTAAGGGTAAAGGTAGTCACTTTAAAAATTTGTAAATATATTAGACGAAATAATGTATTCATATTTATTTGGAAGTTTGGTCGTAATATTTTCATTGGCATTAAAATTATAATGTATTTTGTGCGTCCAAGTTATTTCTTGTCACTCTGAAGAAATTATGCAGTTTATTCGAAGATGCACTACAAGTTTTCAGTACTGGGTGCCATATTTTATAGTACTAGCAGCCAAGGCAGTCACCGTGCCTTAAAGGGATTAATATTGACATCCCTTGCCGATGTGTTCTAACCAGTGAGAGAGAAAACTATTGGGTGATAAAAAGTAGAACTCAGTTGTATGCCAAGTTTAGTACGTTGAATATGTAAATATTTCTTCAATTAAAGATCGGACGAGTAAGATCAATAGTAACAGAAAATGGTTCAGTAACAGACAGCCATAAGTTTGGATTTAAATAATAAGCCCTTTAGGCGGGTAAAACTAATGTTACTATGGCACATGAGGCCATGAATACGGTGAAGCCATCTAGTGTTATCAGAGTGAGTTTTATGACCAGTTGATGTTTACAAGGCAGTAATGGTAGGTCATGAACAGCCACCACAAGGTCATCTGGTGTTTCACGATAGTCATCAATTTAATGAGGCTTTATTTCTAAAAATAAAGAACTTTGGCACATTTTGAAGAAAAAAATTGAATTTTTGTCTATTACTCATCCGTTCCTCATTCTGTCTGATGCTGAGTATAATCAGATTTTTTAGTGTCTGTTACTGGGAGCTTGGACCTTTTTTCGAAATTGAGCAAATAAAAATAGAAATAACTAATTCAGAGGATCCAGAAGCAGCCAAACGTTAGATGAGATTTTGTTGCATGAGAGAAAACTAGTTTAAAAAGTCTAAATACATTAAAAGGCTCAGAAAATTTAGTCAACCTGAGAGCACTGTCTTAAGCATTTCTGTGACTGGTGCCTTTACCCTATACCGGAAGAAAAGGAATACACATTAAATTAACTAATGTACTGGTGACCTCCGGGGTGCTATGGCAATGAACTCCGCTGCTTATCGCCTAATTCGAAAAAAAAAACTACCATAAACAAAGAAGTGTAGGAGCTAAGATCCCACACAAATTAAGCCTTGAGTTGAACCAAGTACGTAAGTAAAAGAATCAATTTTTAAGTGCAAACGATTACCCACGTAAAGATTTGAAAGTACCGTTACCAAAAGGTTAAACTATGGACTAGGTCTGTATAAAGTTAAGAGCAAATGTGCAGCCCCATTTAAAAACAAACGCTTCGTTCTCAGCCTCTTTAGACAAACGAGTGCCTGAGATCTTTAGCAGCTTGAGTTGCAAGTTGCAACCAAAGTACCATTCTACTTTGAACACCAAATTTTATGTAGATACATTTTCTGTCGTTTAGTTTCAATAGTTCTTGATTTCATTATGCATTCATTTACCATATTTATTGTTTGAACAACGACACTTAGACATTATAGTCTAGAATAATTTACTCATTCATTTTTTTCGAACTTAGTCGTACCCAAATCAGATTCGAAAATACCTTCCCGAACGCCAAGTGGAGTGACCACGCCTGATGACCTGCTGTACGGACATCATAGTGGCGACGTGGACTGCCTGTCCAGTGACTGCCCCGTGTACTGCTGCGAATCCTACGCGGGAGATGAAGATTATGTGCCTTTCCCACTCCATGAGGATGAAAGGGAGAACGAGCCCCACATCGAGAAGAAGAGTGGAAATTCCGCAGCTCTTCGTGGTAAATAATCTTTCGGAACTGGTTTTCTTTATTCACTGGAGTACAGTCGAACACGCTCATAACGAGCCCTGATTTAACGAGAACCCGGATTCAACGAGGAAATCAGAAATACTTGGTTGGTACAATGTTAGGAGCATACCTCGCTCATAACGAACCCTAATTTAACGAGAATCCGTATTCAGCGAAGAAATCAGAAATACTTGGTTGGTACAATGTTAGGAGCATAACTCGCTCATAACGAGCTCTGATTTAACAATAACCCGGATTCAGCGAGGAAATCAGAAATATTTGTTTGGTACAATGTTAGGAGCATAACTCGCTCATAACGAGCAAACCTCGCTTGAAGCAAGATATATTTTTGTGATTCGTAAAATTTCTATTGACTTCCAGCTCAGATTACTCTTTTTTGATAAAAATTTTTTATCATTCCAAAGTTAGTGATAAATCATAAGTCCTGAGAACAAGCGATGACAGCACGTTTTTAATTTGTGGAGTAAAAAAACATTTATAAATTATATATGTGTGTATATGTGTGTTCCTCAAAAACAATGACATAAGAAAGAGGCATTCAGACAATTCAAACCAAAGTAACCTTCTCATTTGGCATTGCACATAGATGTAAAAGAAGAAAAAGAGCAACCAGATGAATTTTTATAATTCTTTTAAAAACTCGCTTTTTACGAGCACCCGGTTATAACGAGCAAATATCGCGGTCCCTTTGCATTCGTTATAAGCGAGTTCGACTGTATTATCGACTCGCAGTTAAGCCTGGAGAATATACTCCACCCTGGGTTATACAGCCAAACCGTCGGAAACTCTCTTCAACCAATAAGAAGGCTTCAATTAGCAGTTTAAGTGCCTGGTTTGACAAAGAGTCAAATAGTCTAGTACATACCGTTGTTAGCTGAAGACTTCGACCACCGCTTAGAGATACATTTTCAAACAGTTGGCTATAATTCAGGCACGTTATTTGGGTGATCAGGGGGGATCAATTACCCCCCCCCCTTCTCTTCTCTCCTATTTTCGTAATTAAAATGGTAACTTCTAACTTACATTTAATTGCGTACATAAGTAAGATAACAAATCTGCTTCCTTATGTAGTAAGTACATTAAAAGATACCACAACCAGAATGAAGTACACCCAAACCTGTTTTTATGAGATGGATAGGGACCGAATAAAAAAAATTTGTTCGAAACTTCACGAGTAGCTTTGAAAAGTTGTTTTCGCAACGCAGTTTTAAAAAAAGTCTTACATAGAAAATAACCCAAAAACTTACAAAATTGTAATATTTAAACGAAATCAAAATAAACCAAGTGAATAATTTTTGCCGAGTACTCGAACAACATTTCCCGAATAAGGAAAATTTTGGGAGGTCACATTGACTTCCCGTCGGCGTGCCTATGTCATCACTTGAAGATATTACCTCGCACTCGTTTTAAAAATAATATCGTCAATTGAATCCCAATCTGATTGAAATTTTAATGTACCGCACAAAAAAAAAAAAAATCGCACAAAAAAAATCGCATGAAAAAAGACCGCATGAAAACAGGTTTGAGTGTAATAAAAAGCGAGACACAAAAGTTTTTTTTTAAAAAATTTTAACGAATATTTTTCAATTGAAATTTATAGCATTTAAGATTGATATTAAGTTGAAAAATACTGGCATGAGTTTTTGGGAAAATGTAGAAAGTAATTCCTGTAATTTATAATATTATAATAAATTTATTGCATATTTAAAACTCTAATAGAATGATAGAATTCAACTTTTGAAAGCTTTCGATAGTCAATATTAAGAGTAATTCTTCAATATTTCATTACAGAGCTAAAAAAGCATAACCATTCAGTAATCTCACCCAACAAAAGTACTCCACAGACGTCAAAAGAGGAATTGGAGTCACTTTTTGATTCGCATAAAATGCAAAAAAGAATGATAGACGCTGCAGAGGACAATGCAGAAAATATCAATATATTCAGATCAGGTAAATATTCGAAAATACAGTCAAATTTTCCATGTCCTGATCTTCTTTTTTCTATTTGTTTCTGAATGTATTTCTGTTTAAAAATGTGTCTGTTTGTACAAAAAATAATGGATGAATTAAGAGTAAGATCGAGGCAAGAAAACAGGAAGGGCATGTAAAAACTAATTTTATAATGGTCTAAAATTTCTTTTTTAGGAAATCAAATTGGAACTGATAACATAATTTGAGTTGGATTTGCTTTTTTTTTAACTTATGAAGACATAAAGTAACCAATGAAACTCTTCAGAAAGGAAATTTAATATTGATTTTTTTTTTACTTAAAGCCACGGCTTCGGAGTCGAAGAGTCAAAGTCGTACTGATTTTGGGTTACACTCGGCTGCGGATTTTTAATTTTTTGCCTAAAGAACGAAATACGATATTAGGTAACATCAATGTGCTGAATACGAATTTTTAATCTGTTTACTTCTATCACATAAGGCTATCTGGCGAAATCATTTTGCACTGGCATAATTTGGCGAATTCCATCTCAAGCGTTTTCCTAACGCTTTTTTATTACTTCCTTTTACAAAAAAGGAAGTATTGTATTCGCGAAAAAATTTTCACTCAAAAAACGCCCTTAATTTCCATTTTGCTCACCCCCAAATGAATGTTGAGTTTTTTTTTCGATTCGACCACATGCGGAAAAGTGCCTAAGAATGTATAGACACGCGAAATATCCATTTTGACCATCTCCGAGGTAATTACAACGACTTTTCTCGTGACGTCTGTATGTATGTGCGTATGTGTGTATGTGCGAATGTGCGTATGTGCGTATGTGCGTATGTATCTCGCATAACTCAAAAATGGTATGTCCTAGAAAGTTGAAATTTGGTACATAGACTCGTAGTGGGGTCTAGTTGTGCACCTCCCCTTTTGGTTGCTTTCGGATGTTCCTAAGGGGGTCTTTTGCACCTTTTTGGGGGGAAATCATTGTTAATATCAATGCAAACTTAAGTGGTGTTATAATTTGGTAAACACTTGGTGACGTATCGCCAAGCTTTTGGTCGCCAAGTTTTTTCGCCAACTTGGCGACGATTTTTTTTTCTTCTAAGAGCGAACATCCGGATCTGATTAGCTATTTGGCCTATAAAACCCTCCTTAGGGCCCTCTAGTTTCTGGGGCCCTCGAAAATATTAGACTATGTAGAGAATTATACCAAAATATGACTTCGTTTTTTTTTACTTCCTTTTACAAAAAAGGAAGTATTGTATTCGCGACAAAATTTTTACTCAAAAATCGACCTTAATTTCCATTTTACTCACTCTTGAATGAATATTGAGATTTTAGTTAAAACGAGTTTTCTCGTGACGTCTGTATGTACGTTAGTATGTATGTGCGTATTTATGTCGCATAACTCAAGAACGGTATGTCCTAGAAAGTTGAAATTTGGTACGGAGACTCCTAGTGGAGTCTAGTTGTGCACCTCCCTTTTTGGTAGCATTCGGGTATTTCTAAAGGGATCTTTTGACCCTTTTGGGGGGGGGGGAATCATTGCTAATTTCGGTGTAAACTCATGCGGTGTTATAATTTGGTGGACATTTGGCGATATATCGCCTGTCTTCTTCGCCAAAAAACTTGGCGATTTTTTTTTAAATTTTTCTATTTGGCCACTGTTGGTGAAAGAGAGGGTAAACTATTGAATCACATTAAAATTGCCAGTAATGGGGAAATGACATTAAATTGGAGTAAAAGGAAGTCATGTGATTCACACATCAGCTCGTTTCAAACAGAAATCGACATTTAATGTGCACAGTTTGTTGAATGGGTGTTTACGATTGTTGATACAACTCACACAGTTGGAGCAAACCTAATTTAGCATCCTCGTAATGTTGTGATTGGTTTCTGAGGAGCCTTCACATTGCTGTCAGGTTAGGTTTGCTCCTACTATAAAGTGTTTTGCTTTATTTTGTCTTGTTTACTTCACTATTGGAAGAGTTTGAATTAATCATCAAATAAAAAACACCAGGTGCCCTCACTGTTACTATAAACACAATAAAAGCATTCTAAATACATTCGGTTTTTAAATCTCGACAATAAAAAACTTCACATGGTAAAGAACAGTTTTTCACTACTCTTTAGGCACACGAACATTACGCTATAAGAAAAAATAAATTTAAGCTTTTTCAAAAAAAAAAAAAAAAATGGCACCTCATAGTAACTTTCTGGTTTTTAAGTTTCATGCAGTCAATATGCTAAAAATACGCCAAAAAATTCAAACTTCAGAGACAGTAATCTCATCGCAGACTAGTGTCATGTGACAGTAAAATTCATTCTCAGATGCAATAAATGTGATGTATGTTAAACAAAAATAAAAGAATGTTTCACTGAAATTTTATTTCAGAATATAATTCAGAGCCCATTCTTCGTCTGGTGGAGTTGAATGCCACACTTTTGCCAGAGTTGTGTACCGAGGAACGTGTAGATGGCGCTGCGGCAGCATACATATCTTGTTCGATATACATCTCCCGTCATTTCCCGCATCCAAACGTTACACTTCATTTCATGTAAGTTTTTTTTTTTCGAAACTTTATTTTTTGGTAAGCAAATCTTGTCGTGCAGCTGTTCTTAACATGGGGGAGGGGGCACGCCCACCAGGTGGGCGCTGAAGAGTTTTAAGGGTGGCATGAATCTCAGAGCAGGAATTCGTAGCTTGAGGGAGAAATTCCTATCATTGAAATGCTGAGGCAAAGATCCCAAGTCACATGGTTCAACTACGACGAATGGGAGACACGTTTTACGTTAAACGAGGGAACAAAACCTGATTTCTGCCAATACTTTGCTTTAAAAATATATCACGTAACTTGAGATCCTTGCTTCAAGATTTGAGAGCTTCACCGGGACCGCCGCAAATCTTAGAGTGAAAGGGGGGAAAATCTTGCAGGTCTGAGCGGGATCGCCGCGAATCTTAGAGTGAGCCCCTTCTCTCTAACGTTCACGGCGGTCCCGGCTTCACTCTCTCCACCTTTTATTCCTTCTCAGTGACGTGAATGCATAAAACATAAACCATATTTTTCGGACGTTGGGGACTCGAACTCGCAACCTTTTCATTGTTAGCCCAACGCTCAACCAACTGAGCCAACGAGACTCAATTTTGGAATTATTGAAGCAATGCTTAATTTAGAAAAGAACACAGAACAGAAAAACAGAATAAACTTTTTTTTCGACAAAACAACCAGATTGGGGGTTGTCTCTTTATTTTTCGCCGAATGCGTTGAAAAAAAAATCTTTAAAATGATGCCTTACTTTTGATGAAGCATTTTAATTTGATAAAGCATTGAAGCAGTTATGGCACTCCCACAAAAAAGAAACACCTTTGAGAAATAATATGTATATGGTGAAATAAGAAGTTTCAGGAGATTTACAGAAATCCCTCGAAAGATATTTTTTCCCCTTCATTTTACCTATTTTATCTCTAGTGCACACTTCACATAGAAATGCCATTTAAAGCACAACAGAAAAAAAGAAAACATAACAAAAAAAAAGTTAAAGCAGTATTTTAAAAACAACAATAAAAATAAGTTAAAAACAGCGAATTTTAACAACTGTCTCGATGAAAGCACACAAGACCGTATGGCAATTGAATCACCAATGTCGTCATTCTTTGCATTCCATTTTACACTACAAATATTAGTTGCGGTTAATGAGAAAAGAGGATTTAACTTTAACCAGAACTTTCGAACTTAAACTTTTTTATGTTTCTCTTCAGGGCCGAGGACCAAGATACCATCATCGATTACTGTGGTGGAAAGCAATATTCATCCTGCAACAGACTACATAGAGAAGATAAAACTCATCTTTCGAATAAAGTCACCAAGGGTGCATTCATTCCTCAGGTAAGCAAACACTTCCACATTCCATCCGCCATTATTTGAAAGTAAAAAAACTGTTGAAGGAAGAAAGCATTGACAATACTGTTTACGGAAAAACCTGGTAACATTTATAAACGATTAATTATTGTGTACGTAGTTTGCCAAACGTTTCTTTAAACTACTAGGGGCATATTCAATGACACAATTGATCGTATTCGATAGAATCAGACACAATAAGTTGATTGTGCCCCTAAGCTTTGCACGTAATATCAAGATTAAAATGCTTAATCAAACGAACCATAAAATGAGGAACTATGTGAATTGCTCAAGTTTATTTATTTTATATGCTTAGAAAAGTGTATTTATCATAAGTACTTTAAAAAATAAATAAAAATAAATTTGCACCTGCATTTGCAAAATATATGTCGTAAACTTTCACAAGGGAGGTTAAACAACAATCAAATAGGGAAACAGAATGCTTTTTATAGATGCTTAGTCTGAAAATAAAGAAGCTATAAGTTTTGTTTATCTTAAACAGTGTAGAGGCACTTAATTTTTGGTAGACAGTTCCACAATATTTAACATTTTAAAAGGTTGGAAAATCTTAGTATTCAATATCTAGTCGATGAAACATGCTTTTTGCTTCTTTTTTTTCTTATGTTAGCTTTTTATGAGGCAGTCTAAACTAACATCCCATCAAGTTCAGCAAATGTTAGTGCCTCTGATGAACTAGTTGATCACCTTTGATTTTTTGATACTATTTTAGGAATGAAGAAAGTTAGTATACTGCCGTGGGAAGGTAAAGCGAAATACTAATTTTTCATTTTGCATTTTTGTCATTGATTGTACTTGAGTTTTGCTGTACATGCTTGCTTATTTGGTTTCCACTGAAAATTAAACGAGAAAAAAACGCCCAAGTTCCAACATTTTTCTATTGTTAGTATGGAATTCAAAACGCATTTCTTCAAAATCTCGAAACCTCATTTCTGTCGACACTGCGCTTTATCTTCCCACGGCAGGAAAAAGCATCAATTTTTAAATACTAGAAGCACCCATTCCCCTCCCTCTTTTTTTTTCTAAACGAGAGAAAAGCAGGGCAAAAAATAAATTAAAGTATTTTCAATAGACCTTCATGATTTTTTTTTCTTCTACCAATTTTAATCCAGAAAACAATTTTGATGTAGCACAAATAGAAACGAGCTGATGTGTGCATCACATGACTTCCTTTTACTCCAATTTAATGTCATTTCCCCATTACTGGCAATTTTAATGTGATTCAATAGTTTACTCTCTAAATATCACCACTGCTGGCCAAATTGAAACAGATTATTAAAAAAAAAATCGCCAAATTTGTCGCCAAGTTGGTGACAAACCTTGGCTACCAAAAGATAGGCGATATATCACAATTGTACGTCAAATTATAACACCACTTGAGTTTACATCAAAATGAACAATGATTTCCCTCCCCAAAAGGGGGGCAAAAGACCCCTTTAAAAACACCTGAATGCAACCAAAAGGGGAGGTGCACAACTACGCCCCACTAGGAGCCTACGTACCAAATTTCAACTTTCTAGGACTTACCGTTCTTGAGTTATGCGACATACACACACATACGCACATACATACCTACGTACATACAGACGTCACGAGAAAATTCGTTGTAATTGACTGGGGAATGGTCATTATGGATATTTCGCGCGTCTATACGTTCTTAGGCACTTATCCACGTGTGGTCGGGTCGAAAAAAAACTCAATATTCATTCGGGGGTGAGTAAAACGGAAATTAAGGTCGATTTTTGAGTGAAAACTTTTTCGCGAATACAATATTTCCTTTTTTGTAAAAGGAAGGGAAAAAATGGACTTATAAAAGGTTAAGTGATGCACCATTTCTTTTTACCAAAAAGAGTACTATTTTAATGATATATCTCACTGCCGTGGAGGAAAAAGATAATAAAAGAGGCTATAGAGAGAAAGTAATGATTCTCAACCCAATGTAGTACAGAGATGTATAACTAACTGGAGTACTATGTAATCAGTAAGTCATCATTGAGATTACCCGCCACGTGAATAAAAAAAATGCTGAATTAATTTCGTAGTAATAATTATTTGTAGTAATCAGAGCACTGATTTTTAAAGCGAAAAAGAAGGAGTTGAAAACAATGGTCCGCCAGCAAAAAAAAAATATTGAGGAACATTGATCTAAAACATGTGCGAGTAATTTTAATATGAAGACTGGTTGTAATCAATGTTTCAGTAATACGATTTCATGACTGCAAACTTCACCCTTATTATTATTTTTTTAATTGTAATTACATTTGTGTCAGAAATTACTAAAGCTCTTTATCGAAAAGCGAAATTTTAAGTAAAGGTGTAAGCAGATTGTCTTCATAGTTTATGTCTGGAGAGATATTATGTTAAGTACGAGGCACGTTTTTAAAGTAAGTACCGTTTTGAAATAAAAAAAGAACAAGTACAGATAGAGCAAAGAAATTTATTGGACAAAAATCTACCACACTTACGATATTTTTCGGCATTGCTCTTAGATTTTCCAAGCATTTGTCAAAGCGTGATACAGGTTTTTGCATACCCTATTCGTAGAAAATTACCGCCTGTGAAGACAACCATGAGGACTCTTACAGGGCTTTGGCTGGAAAGTTTTTGAACATCCTCCGGAACTGCCCGACCTCGCTCGCAGCAACTTTCATTTGTTTCGGCATCTAAAGTCTTTCTTTGGCGGTCGATGGCACAACATCAATGATGATCTCAGAGAACATGTTACCCCATAGTTGAATACACAGGCGGCAACTTTCTACGAATAAATATACAAAAACCTGTACCATGCTATGACAAATGCTTGGAAAATCATGGGAGCAATGTCGAAAAATAGCGTGAGGGTGGTAGATTTTTGTGCAATAAATTTCGTCGCTCTATCTGTACCTGTTCTTTTTTTATTTCAAAATGGTACTTACTTTAAAAACATGTCACTGAAATCGAAGATAAAGTACATGAAAACTCAGAAAAGGAAAATTAATTCTAATAAGCGATGATAAAGGAAGAAGGTATGCTAAATCTCATTTAATTTATTTTAAAAATCCGACAGTTTGTTAAGTCAGTATTAGTTAGTTAATTTCAGGGGACAGATAAGTGCGGAAAACCAAAATTTAACTTCTTGGGAATGCCACTTTATAATAAACAAAACGCATTCAATGATTTTTGAAAGGCTACATTCATGAAGGAAGCGTCTAGTATTGCAATCAGTTTTCCTCTTATAATGAGAACTTCTTGGGAAAATTGGACAAGGTCTCAGAATAAGGGTTTATTGAAAAATAGTCAGAGATCTGTGACTATTCTCTAATCTCTTCTGGCTTCTTTGATAATTGCGTCTAATTTGAGACTTAGTTATGGAAGACAAAGGTAACCAGAAAAAAGGTTTTTCTACAACAAAAAAAAAATATTCCATACGAATAAATACGAATTGAAAAGAATTTTTCTTGGCTCATACTCAGTGAGATTTTTTTCCCCTGCAGAATCATTCTTGGCAACTCCCCATCGGGTCATTCTTCAGAAGCAGGTATCGATTCAGGATGATACCACGCAGATTCACAACGAATCAACAGGTAAGTTAATTCCTTCTTTAGGTAGGCGAGCACCCTCAATATGTTTTTCTTCAATGTTCATTTCCCCATTCTAAAACTTTACACAATCATTAAACATCACGTAAATAACACTTTTAACTGCTTATTTGTTGAAAAAAAAAGTTCTCTAGGGTTTTTTTTTAAATAAAAATCATTTCCCCATTCTAAAACTTTACACGGTCATTAAACATGACATAAATAACACTTTTAACTGCTTATTTGTTGAAAAAAAAAGTTCTATAGGGTTTTTTTTAATAAAAAAGCCATATTTTTAGCAAAAGATTACCATTTCCTTAACACTTGCAGTGCATTCACTTTTTCATAATTTAAAAAGTTTTTTGTGCCTATCACTTCGTTAGATACCAGAGAGTGATATAACTCTCCCAATTTGGAAATAATTAACTGAAAACAGGTGTTTGGGGGTAAATGTTTTAAAAGTTCCCCCGAAAACGTGCTTTTTGCCTCCTAAGTTTAATTGATCATTATTTCAAAACAACATATTGCATGTACATTAACTTTCCGAGGTTTATATCACAGTAATATGTTCAATTATCATTTTTGCTACGTTTCCTATCTTTAGAGTTTATACTTTTTTTGATAGAGTTGTTGGCGTAAATAAAAACTTTGAAAACGTGGTTATGAGATATAATCAAGAAAGAAAAAATAAACTTCAGAAAAAGCAGTGCATTTAAATTTAGTACATTTCTTTTAGTTTTCGGAATAATTCATCGATTTAAAAAGCAATTACGGATTAAGAAAGAACACTGGGGCTCTTTAAATTTCTCAAATCGCAAAATCCATCTTTCTCGAAAATTAGGGTGTTCGCCAACGGCCTACCTTAAATCTCTAATGCATTTTTTTATGTTTAGTTGGCACAACCAAATTTAATGAAGCTTTTATAATTTTGTCATACTTTATACAGCTTGGATCATACTTTACTATGAAGTACGGTAGAAAAAAAGGTTAAAACTAAAAGTACTACTAGCAATTTATAGTTTTCCTTCACAAAATCTCGATAAATAAAGACTTTTTTTAAATTATTATATTGGTTTCATTGCGGTTTGAAATACATTACATAATTGGAAAATGACATTTGATATTTTGTTCTTAACAAACATGAAAGCTACATAAAAACCTACCATCAGTTATATGTAACTGAAGTGATAAAATTGTAATGTTAGTTGTCTACTTTTGTTACATAAAGTTTTGTTATTTATGGTATAGTACGTTGTTATAATTGTTTTGTTCTGATAATCTGCTCAGGTCTGAAGAGATCTGCGCAACAGAAATGTTACTTTTGATTGCAAAGGGGCCCCCAAAAAGTGCTTGACCTACCCCCCGCCCTATTTTAATCGAGCCCTGCTACTAAGTATTTCATTCCTCCATGAATTTTTCCCTCGTGTCGATCAACAATGGAAACTAATATATATTTCATTCCAATAAAGGTTTGTTCACTTAATTCTAATGAAACTAATGAATTTCTCTTTCTATTACAGATTTGTTCACTGAATGCCAATCACCGTCCATTCACAGAATATGTTTTAACATTCCAAAGAAGATGCGACAAATGAAAAGCCAATATCCTGCCTAAGAAACTGCCTTTTGTATTTATAAATTTCCACTGTGTTCCTGGAAGAAGAAGAAAACTCAAAGGACTCGGTTTTGTGTAGCTTTGGTGCACAACTAGAAGAGAAGTTTTTCAAATGAGACGCAAGTTACTGTAAAAATTTTGAATAAGTTTTACAGTGAGTGTGAGAGTTATTTTGAAACTTAATTGTGTCTCTAAAAACTTCATTAATTACTTGCTTTTAATGAAGATGAGCATCGTATTGCTCATAGTATGCAGTTGTTCAGAAATCAAAAAGTGCAGAATGCCGCCCTACTGGTATGATACAATGAAGTTGTAATAATGCTGTTTAAAACTGTCCCTTTTGTCCTGTTTGCTCGAAACAGTAAATTGTATCGGTTCTATAGCTCAGTTCCGCTTATAGATAGCATTCGTTTTTTAATAGCTCAAAAATTAAAAAAACTATTTTTATAGTCTGTACTGGATCATAAATGAATTTTTATTAATATCCCGCAATCGGAAATAAGTGAAACCCGAGTAAGTTGACCACTTACGGTGCACTACTTTAGTGATCAACTTAAACAGGTGGTCAACTTACAGAGGTTGATTTATATGATTAGGGCTAATTCCGTGCCTGAAAAAAGCGGTCAACTTACAAGGGTGGTCAACTTCATAGGTTTTATTGTATTATCAATCATGGAAAGATTTTTGTTGCATCAAAAACTTGCTGATGAAAAATAATAAACGTTATTACTTGCACTTAAAGTTCAATAATCTATTGTACTGATGTGATTTCTTTTAAGATATGTTACAATTGCAATCTATGAACGTATCTCGTTTCTTATACATTTGTAAATACGACGGAGAAAGAAAAGGGATTTTTTTTTTCAAGATACAATTAGTTATGCTTTAGAGTAGTAGCTCAATTTTGCTCTTGACGCGTTGTTGTATTTCCTATTTAAAACTGCTTTTTGTTGCCTTCGATTTTTCTCTTCTCTCTCATGTATGTAATTATTTTCGTCTGAAACTGATTTTAAATAAAATAAATTGAAATTTGAGTAGTTTTGGTTTTGAATAAGTAACATGTTTTGAAGCTCACAAAACTTCCATCAAATGTGCATTATACTCAAAAAGGGTGTTGTATTACATCAAGAACAAATTTTATTCCTATGCTAGGAGGCCCATCCCCTGCTCGCTTCGCTTCACCTCCCCCCCTTCCCATTCTTTTTTTATCTCTACTCTTACCCCAGGAACTGCTCTTTTTTTTAATAATCAAGAAGCCGCTAATTACTTATTATGTTAATATTTTTACGAAGAGGATAATTAATTTCATTTTTAAAAAATCAATAAATATGTCTACAAATCATTCAGAGAAGAAAATTCAAACCAGCACAGTAAAGATATTTATTATTGCGTTTCAGCAGGCAATTGGACTCATCACTGAATAAGTTATGTACTTGTTAGGTTCAACTGTCATATAAAACGAAAACAAAAATTTGTGTCCCAAAAAAAACCTTATCGAAGTTCACTATTATTTTAGTGGAGCTTTACCTATAATAATTGAATATAAAAATCATGAGAATGATATATTACAATGAGTAATAAGTATAATGCTTCAATTTTAATAAGAAATCCTAATTTTAGAGGTATTTTAACCTATTTGCGGATCGCTTAGTTTTGACTGCTAACTCTGACAGGATGAGTTTCACATAATTCCTCAACTGAAACCTCACTTTATTATTAGTATAAGTCATAATCGAAGTTTTGACTTGGAACTCTGTAGCCTTCCTCATTTCAGTTGGAACTGCCTCGAGCCCAGTCATCTTAAAATCTTTTACATCTCCAACTTCAGACATTTCAATTTTAGGAGATTTGGTATTGCTGCATAGAAGCTTAACATGCATCAGCAAAGGACCCAAGTCAACTTCGCAGTTTCCAGCATATGTCTCCCCATCGACATCATCAATGCCGATGTCGTAAATAGCTCTCATGTGACTCCAGCTAAACCAGAAAATCTGACAGATAATCCGACAGATTTGACTGAAGTACTTCAAAATCTGACATTCCGAAGAACCTGCCTTTGTTTAGCGTCACTTTGTTTGATCCAGACAAGACAGAGTTCTCTGATGGCAGGGAGAATGTTTCGTCAACAAGGTAGTGTGGATCACGCTTTGTTGACATCAACGTGATAGTGATTCTTCTCATGACAGTTTTCAAGCTGAAACATCCGTTTTCGTGCTCTGATTGAGGAATGACGTCTTGAATAGAATGTTTTAAAGAATGGGACTTGGGCCTGCGAAGACCAATTATTAATTCTTCGTAGATCTCATCATCATAATCAGGATATTCTGCATGAAAAAAAAAAAAAGAAAATAGTTAGTTGTGTACCGAAAAAAAAATTTTTAAAACTACTCCATAAGAATGATTTTTATGCGTACGATAATCATGTCTTGTAGGCAGTGGCGACCACAAAAATTGCTTCCAGACTGGAGGACGCGATTGTAGAGCCCTATTCCAGAACAAGTCGGGATCATTCCGCTACGGATAGAAATCATAACGCCTCCCTCAAAACTTTTCCGTTTACGGAAATTCTATGCGGAGACGATTTGAGGGCGGAGTTATGACGTCAGTCCGAAACGAAATAGAATAAATCGGAATCATTCCGCTATGGATTGACACGTTTCAGTTTACGGAATTTCTATGCGGAGACGCACAGTGGTGCAGCCCTATAGTAATTTTGAACATTGGGAGGAAAATTAAACCATTTAATATTGCATTTTTTTCTGTTGTATTGACAAACTAAGAACATATTCAAACTAAACTTAACTAGTTTTTAGCATTATTACCCGAAGATAATACCTTTTATTCGAAGAACTAACTTGCTACTTCGTTCGTAGACAATTTAGTAAACAGTAGGTAACATATTTAAAAACTCAAGAAATTTAATTTTGTGATGTCCTGTGATTTATGCACCCCTAATAAATGACAAAAACACCCAAAAACATATCTTAGAAAATAAGAAAATTTTAGAGATAATTTTCAAAATATTTTAAATATATTTTTGAATTACGAAAATCGCTAACAAACGCTAACAAAACTTATATCCCACACATTGTAGAGAATTTCAGCTTTTAAAATCCGGTTTCAATTTTTGCCTAAAACTGCCTATTCAAAAGATATTGACAATTAAAGCCAAGTAATCATTACATTTTTTTTCAGTTAGTTTACTTTTTATTGCAACTCTTTCAATTTAATTCGTTCTGAGAATCAGTTTCATTTTATCCTTTGTAGGGTATGGGAAGAAAGCATGAAAGATGCTGAGAAACATGGTTTTGTTTGCCAATTTCAGGGACTAAAAAAGTTGTATTTTTCTGAGTTCTTAGTGAAACTAGTATGCACATGAAACTACACATGAAACTAGTATGTTGCGGCCATCACGAAACTTTTGTCTATTTCTTTCTTATGAGTTCGGATCCCTTCCCATGCTTGACGAGGAAGCAATATTCCCAAATTACACACGCAAAAACTTGACAACCATCGAGATTTCCGAATGATCGCAAAAAGCAAAGCAAAGAGCGAAAATTGAAAGTTATTTTAAAAGCCTTGCTTGAATTAATTACAAATATTTTATTTGTTAACAAAATTAAGATTGCATCAATAAAAAAATTTAAATCATTGAGCATGACCCACTAGATGGCGCTGATGCTTAACGGGTCTTCGCAATTTATAATCACTAAGGTTTGCCCAGCAGTCGAAATTCGACCATATTCATTACTGAATATTTGAGAAAACTTATATGAATTTAACTGTTTCTAACACTTTTATTTTTACTCTTATACATTTGTTTAGTGTATATCTGGGAACATATATTTTTTACATTCCTCGCTCTGACATTGGTGCCAAAAAAATTGACGTCAATGGATAAAAATTGCCAATTTCCTTCTTATAAAAAGTCGACTATCATTGATTAAAATACCTTGATCTTTGGTAGTAGAGGTATAAAATTTCGAATAGTCAAATGAACCAACCCTACTTGCTACATTAAAAATTATGCATTCGAAAACACTGGTCTCTCTCTCTCTCTCTCTATCTCTCTATTTCTCATTCTTGAAGAGCACCCTGCTTTGCGATAACCCTGTGCACTATTTGTTTGCGTATGTAAAGGAAAAACAATTGCTGCCAAAAACTTGAAGCCAATGGATAAAGGTCGCCAAATTCCCATATTCGTAAATCATATATAAAAAAATCCGTTCGCGTAGAAAGAGCCCTTAAGGACGAAAATGCGTTTAAAATTAATCTCTCCGTTAATTAGCGTTCGATTCCAAAAATTTTTGTTATGACACTAAAACTCGACAATAGCTACTGAATAAAAAGGAATGAAGGAAATCGGTTCACAAACAGAGGAGAAATTGGTACCGAAAGAAAACGGCTTGCCTATTAATATATAAGGATTCTGTGTTAAACCAATGCAGCTCAAGCATCCGCCAGTCAATGTCAACGTTTCAAAGTTTTTATTTTTGATTGGACGTCGCCTATTTTGACCGCAAGAAGCGCTGAACAGAACTCCTGCATCCACCAATCAAGGGCAACGTAATGGAAACAGGGGTTCCGTGTAGCACCCTGTTTGTTGCTATGAGTTTCAGCGATTGTCACGGTCTGTAAGAATTAAGTAATGACAGGGAAGCATCTTTTTGGTTGCTCCGTTCTTCTCGACGTGCTCAAGGATGTCGTCTTCAAAGAACTTGCCCCCTCTACTATTACGTCATTGTTGTATTGGACTGCAAGGCGACTTATATCCGAGAGGACGTTGGCGGGCGTAATTTAAAAAAAAAGAATTAAGTGGGGTCATGCATTGAGATATTATTTCTGATCACCACGCGAAATACACAGACGACATCGACAGTCTACTACGATTTATCTTTTCTATTGTTGCTAGTTAAAATTAATAAATCTAGTATTTTTATTCGCATTAAAAAAAAGAAATCAGCCCTCCTTGGAGCGATTGGCGCCAAAATTGAACCCAACGCTTATTTTCATTATACCTTCACATTTATTCCAAACTTCATCCAGAACGTAGCATTAGTTAATGAGATATACCACTCGCAATGAAAAAGAAAGAACGTTCGAATTCACCACCCCCTTTTCAGTTATTGATGCCAAACTAGAATCAACTCTTGTACCCTCTATTTGTCGATAAATTATTTCTTGAGCTATAAGATAAGATTTATTAACAAAAACACACACATACATTACAAACAGTAAGCAAAATAATATAAAGTTAAGCATACAACGTAAATTACAAAAGACAAACACCAAACATTAAGAAATTCTAGATTATAGTTCAACATCAATTAGTAGTAAGAATTCAACACTAAAGAGCGCCAAAGGCACTGTCCGCAGTGCTATTAAATCAGTTTAATTTGGAGTACAAACGCATTAATATGTATTAAACTATATAATAGTTATAATTTTAAAAAAAAAATCACAATATGCACAAGTAACAGTACATAGCAGTGACACCAGCAAATAGCAGTGCAGTATATAGCAGTCACATGTGACCACAAAAAACGTTTGATAGCTCATCCCCCGTTTGAGCTATTGACACTAAAATTGAATAAGCACATGTACCTGCTAGGGGCAACGAATGGACCAAATTTTTTTGATTCCGCTAGTTACTTCCTTTGGAATAGCAAGCACGCATAACTCAAGAAACGCTCCATTGCTCCACCCCCTTGGAGGAATTCGTGCCAAAAACTTATCGGCACAAGTTCTGTAAATAAGCAATTTATTAATCAATTCTAACCCTCTGACTTCAAATTTGCAACCGAAGGCTTACAATTTGCATTATGAAATGCCACAGGAAGTGAAGAATTTGCTTGAAGATGATGTAATGGAAATTGGATAAACTAATGTTTCATATTTCTATGAATTTTGGTTTTAATTGTTAAAAACTTATTTCGCAATAACTACTTAGTATTTTATTATTTTTACACTTTAATAATAAAATAAGATCAAATTGCTAAGTAGAAATTGAATTTACTGAAATGTCCAGCCTCTCCATACACTTACCCCAATGTGAGACGGTTTCAGGGCGGAGTTATGACGTGTGTCCAAAACGGAATAACTCGGTTTTGGTGTCGAAATAAGCCTCCAAGTTCACGAATAGAGTGCAATTCAAATAATACGACTCCCAAAGGCAAGAAATTTTTCATGGGGGGGGGGGGATCTTTCACAAAACAAACACACACATACATGCATAATTTGCATCACATGCATATGTATGCATAAATTATGTGCTTCAGATGAGTGTCACCACCTCTTTGATAGTATCTGTATGGGTTCCAGCAGCCCTCCGAAGTTTTTTAAATTGAAATCCAAAAAATGTATTTTGAACTACCTTTGATGACGTTAAGATCAATGTTCGGGTGCAGTTCCAGAGCAAATTTTTTTAATGAAGTTTTAAAAACTTAATTTTCAGCAATTGAGGTGCTGAAGGGGGATATAGGCTATGTTTAACGACTTCAGGGAAAAGGTAAAGGTGTGGGAGCACTGCTCAAAATATTTTCGATATTCAGACTTTCAAAACGGAACTTTAGGGAGTCAAAAAATCTCCAAAAGGGTTTTCGTAACGAAGAAAAAGAGACTAACTGCCTTTATGAGAATAAAAGAAAACACTTTTCGAAAAGATTAAAAGCAAAGTGTAAAACCAATCACCCGTAAAACTGCTCTATTACTAGCACACTTTTCTTTTTTTTTTTTTTTTTTTTGCCGTTTAAAAAAAAAATGATTTGGATCCGAAGTAGTAAACAGAAGCTTGCATTATTAGAAGGGCTCAACGAGAAATATCTCGACCAACCTTACGTCCAGTACGGGCTTGAGTGCATTCATTATTCCTTCTTAGAAATCTGCCTCGTTAAATGTTTTTTTTTTTTTTTAATAATTTATTCAGTGGCTTAGCGTATTAGCGTCAGGGAACGTTAATATGTTTAGCTTTCACATTTTTAAACAAACACGTACTTCAAATATATTCTTTCATAATATTATTTGCACAGTATTAACAAACATACACTCCTGTTTGTGAAAATTGCAACACCATGAAGGAAGCATCATACTTGAATGAAATTTAATACACAGTAGAGTGGTAATGGTACAAATAAATGATTACATTTTCAAACCAAACAAACAATAAAAAGAGATAAAAATTAGTATTTTGTGTGGCCACCACGCGTCGCAATAAGAGCTGCTACAGGACTCGGCATGGAGTGAAACAAAGTTTGAATAGCTGCCTGCCGAAGAGTATTCCATATTGTTTGCATGTGCAACCAAAGTTCGTCTGTCGAAGCAACAGGACGAGGATCACGAGCGAGACGCCGCCAAACGAAATCCCACACATGTTCAATCGGTGACATATCCGGGGAATATGCATGCCAAGGAAGAAGCTGTACCTGCTGCGAATCAAGGTTGGATTTGACAGTCCTGGCGACATGTGGACGGGCATTATCCTGCTGGGATACAGCCCCTGGCAATCCTTGCAGGAAAGGAATAGCTTGGGGTGTAAAACTTCGTTTATGTATCGGGTACTGTTCAAATTGCCCACAATTCGTAGCAATTGTGATCGTCCATGATGTGCTATGGCACCCCAGACCATAACTCCGGGTGTTCTTTTACTGTGGCGTTCGATAATGCACTCCGAAACGTGCCGTTTACCGGCATAGCGCCTGACACGAATTCGGCCATCATGGTTCCACAAATTGAAGCGGGATTCGTCCGAAAAGACGACCTGCTGCCAATCAGCACGCCAGCTCCTATGCACATTGGCCCATTGTAGCCGCAGGTGGCAATGGTTTTGCGTGAGAGGAATACTGTATAAAGGAATCTTTGCTCGCGGTCCACGCTGCAGCAGACGTCTCCAAGTTGATGAAGCACACAATGATTTTGATTTTTCGATTTCGATTCCGAGTCACAACTGACTACAACTGTATTTATGTCGAGGACTGCATACTAAGTGCCTTGCCTCCATTATTTTATATACCGATAGATGGCAGCCCCATCACCGGATCGAACAGTTAATGAGAATTTAGAACTAGACCAGGAGCTAATAGCTACCTGGTGTTAGCACCCCCAGAGATATCGTTTCACTTGGAGGACATTGAGACTACGAGCATATTTAACGTCGCCCAGTCCCCTTTAATGACGACGGTGGGTCTTTGACCACCGTCGTCATTAAAGGTTCGTCGAGGTTCGAACTCAGGACCCTCCGGCCCCGAATCCGACACTCTACCGATCGGGCTACCACGGCCCCTAAAAGTACACAATGAAACACCTGTAGCTGTTGACCACTGTGTTGCCCATTGTCTAGAAGAAGCTGTGCAGTCCGTCAGCGCCATACGCACCAGGTGTCTGTCATCGCGAGCTGACGTCACATTTCGGGGTCCACTCCCAGATTTCTGAGCTGTCCGACCCTCGTCCGTCCACTGCTTCCAAACACGCACGATTGTGCTGCTGTTATGCTGCACACGAGCGGCTACTGCACGATAAGACAATCCAGCTTCACGAAGGCCGCCGATTCTGCCCCGTTCAAACTCCGAAATTTGCTCAAATTTCGCTTTCTTTCGTCGAAGAGGCATAGTAAAGATTCAGTTAACTTTTACTCTAGCATATAACCACCGAAAATCATATACGCCTCGCTACAGCCGTCTATTTATATTCGGCTCGATCCGTTGTTCAGAGGGCGCTGCTCAGCATACGCATGCGCTACCGATCTGCAATTCTAATCATTTGCCTATCATGCCTTACTTTACATTTCTTGCAATTTTCAGCTCACTCGCGTAAGTCCATCGTTGTGTTGCAATTTTCACAAACAGGAGTGTAATATGCTCAAACGATTTGCAAGAGTGTGACACATTTACGCGTATATATTTGCACTATATTCTCAGAGTTTCAAATTTGGATATATTTGAATGTTAGGTATCGTCATGTATCATGACATATGGTATCAATTTCCTTAAAATATATTTTGTACACAAAATATAATGATTTGTACGTGTTGCGGGTCACACCCGGAACACTTTCAAATCATTATTTTGAAATGATTTTTTTTAATGCTTAAAATATGACACATAATGGTACCTTACATTCAAATATATAAACATTAAAGCCAATCTTTTAAAATTAGAAATAAAGTACAAATATATACGTAAAACGATTACACCCATGCAAATAGATTTAGCGAGAAGCTTTCCCATTTTAGAGAATAATAATAATGACGAAGAAAAGAGAGAGAGGGAGAGCAGTGACTTGGATTAGGTCGTCTTAAAGCAGAGAACGAAGAGATGTGCGAGAAAAAAAATGTTTAAAAATATATTAATGCACATCTGAGCAGATTCCGCTATAAAAAGAACAGATCATTCCAAAATGCAAAGAATTATACGCATTTAAAATAAATTCCATTTTTATGTGTTTTTTTTGAAAATTTATGCTAATTCATTTTAACATTGAAATTTATATATAGGTTCGCACTAAAAAGTATGAATTAAACTAAATATTTTTAAATGGAAATTCTCATCGTATAAGCGTTTCCTGTGGCTACGGCGTTGCCTTCCATACGCTTACTCTCACGGAAAACAAATTCATTCTGTAAAAGTTGTTTCTCCTCCAACGCAGTGCCAATACCGAGGAAAAAACTTGTCCTTGCTGACTTGCAAACAGGGCTGCGGAGTCGGAAGGAAAATGACCGATTTCGACTCCGGCTTTTTCATTAGTCGAATCTTGATAACTCGAAGTTTATAACTCGATTCTTTATCACGAAGCTTTCATCGGGTCCCAAACTCTTGAGACTGTTGTGGAAACTTCCCATTATTTGAACTACCAATAACTGGAACGTTTTAAAAGGTCCTTTGGAACTTCTAGTTATCGAGAGTTGACTTAATTTCATTTTTTCAATCCCCCCCCCCCCCATGGGAAGGAGGGAACCTTTAAACAGAGATTGAAACATTAATTCTTTTTTATGAAAATTTCGTGTTATATTCTATTGTAAATCTAAGATGCATACAAAGTTAGAAATTCGGTTTAAAAATTAAATTTTCCAATAGTTACGATTTTAAAAGCAAGATTACTTAAAAATCCCACTTTTCAAAAAAAATGAAACGAATTAATTTGTTCATTTTCAATGTTTGACCAATAGATGTTGGTCAAATCGTGTGATTTCAATTTTTGAAAGCTGCAATTTGAGAGAAAAAAAAATCTTGTTTGCTAAGTCAAAAAAAATTCTTGAGAGGGGCTGGTGCTGCCCGGGTGACACCCCAAGTTTCTTTCAGAGCTTCTAAAAATATTAATACTTTAATTGAGGCAGTCAGAAGCAAAGGGATGTAAGTGGCAAAATTAAAAATTTGGAAATAACCAATACTCATGGTAGGTGAACCTCTCCTCTGTCTTGAGACAAGAGATAGTACTAGTAGCCCTGGTAGTTGCTGCTATACAGCATGATTTTGAAAAAAATTTCAATGAAAGCTTACCTAGGATGTTATCTTTTAACGCGTTTTACTCAAAACTTGAAAATGTCCACTTACACCCCTTTGCTTCTCACTGCCTCAATTGCGAAAATTTCCACAATAAATCTCAAATTATATTTTATCAATAAAATTTCAATGAAAATAGGCTTTTATATTAAGGTGAGAGGCCGGTTACATGTACGTCTGGAGCAAATTTTACACAAAATGCGGTGGTATGCAGCTTTGAACCGATATCTTTTACTCTACCTATATAGCTTCTCAGCTCAATTTTAATTTTAATTTTACTGACTGCTTTAGAATTAGACTTAATATGAAGATTTTATGATTAACTGCAATTATTGAGTGTTTTAACCAATAAATCATAAACTTATTTTATTTCATACTTTTAGTGAGGGTCAAGCTTATAGATATAGTCTTAAGATTTAAAAAAACAGATATATATTTTATCGGATCTTTTGGATTCGAGCCAACATTTATTTGAATTTACCGAACACCCTCAGAAGTTTCCTCCTGAGCTACAGACCCCGACGTTTCAAGGGATAGATTCCTTTTACTATTTTATAACTCAGACAGAGGTAAAAAATATATTATTATTTTTATTTGAAAGTGATTACTTAGAAAATGTTAGGTAACAAAACCGATTGATGACAGTTGCTATTAGTTAAAAAAAATTAAAAAACAAGCAAACTAGGCGACGTCGGTTCGTAGGTAGCTATTACAGAAAGTTCAATAAACAATCAAACTAGCTGGTTGCCAATGACAATTATTTTCTTATTCGTAGGCTTTTATACATGTAATCAAGCAAATTGGCAGTCCGTTAAAAAAAAATGCAAGGAGAGTCAGTGAAAGTTAAAGAAAAAAAGAAGCCCAGAGTCGGAGTTGGCACATTTACTAACGACTCCGACTCCACAGCCCTGCTTGCAAACAACATTGTACAATTGTACATTCAGGAAAAAAGCATGTAATCAATACAGATACTGAAAATTAATTTATATTTTTTTTAAATTCGGAATGCCATAAAAAGTTTCTATTGTGATAATTTTTAAATTTTCACTCTTCCAAACATTAAAAAGCACTAGACGAATTTATTCGACCATCTTATTAACTATTTTGCAGATGTACAATATTAGCTGACTTTAAGAATAACAAAACTCTGCGTAAAGCCGCAAAATTCCGTTAGTAATCATATAAGTATGAGCATTATAAGATTAGTAACATGATAGAAATAAATAGTAACTTTTTTTCAAAAACAAATTGATTTGGCTATCTTAATTTTACGCCCAGTCATCATTTTTTACAAATTTAATGTAGTGTAAACTGTAAATGGCTAGTTATTGATACCATACAAGATATTGGTCATTTAACTTTGACGCTAAAAAACTAGTAACCCTCCGCTCAAAAACATTAACAGGAAATTCTCTTAAGAAAACGTTAAGAAGATATGACAGCAGATTTTTTTATTCATATGATATTTTGAAAAGAAAGTACTGTGATGCAGTACTGTTATACACTTTTCAATACCATCAACAGCTAGTATTGAAACGTGGGATAGTTCATAATACTTGAACAAAGCGATGCATACATTTAAAATCAATGACACTAGTATTACATAACCCAAAATATTGTTCAGTGTACCATAATCCAAATACTCCTAAAATATATAGGGAGCAAAGTACAAATTCCTCTCAAAATATAATTAATGTTGTATCTCAAAATATAAGTAAACGTTTCGAATGCTTCTCCTTTAAAAACTAGTCGGTTTTAAGTTGCCTTTCTTTTGCACTGGGAGTGCGATGTGAAAACAAAGAAGTTTTTAAATTACAAAGAGCTAAAACGTGACTTAAACTTTAAAATTTCTAATTAACACACAAATACAATATGTAACTAAACCTAAAATCTAACGAATGAAAGCAGTGTAGAATATTTCAGTTACCTTTTTCCATTATAACTATAGCTGAGCTGCCACCAAGCAACAAAGTGGCGACGAAAACTTGGAACCAGTGCGCCATCGTAAAAATATAGCAAAAACTGTATCGCATTCTGAGATATCATCTTCAGTCAATGGAATTTATAAGGATGAGCATTTCTAACGAAGGCAGACGTTCGGAAATACTATCGCGGAAGTAACAATACCTTCCGTTCTAAAGCGGGAAGATGGTATGTATTTTCCAATATGACGTACGAATATACGACAGGGAAAACCGTCTCTTCATCTTTAAATGGTGATATTTTTCTTCAAATGAAAGAAAAGTCCCACAAAATTTAATTTCAAGCGTCTTTACAAACATGCACACCATAGTTTTAATTTACCAACTCGGAGCTAATCAAGATCCTAGTAGCAGAATTTTGTTCAGCAGACTGCGACGCAGTGTAAAAATCAAATAATAGTCTACAAGATTAATCGCCACAGGGGCAGGCCCTTAAACCACTGCGCCTTCGGTTTTTTCCCCCCGTTTTTGAACCTGTGCGCTTTCGGTTTTTGTGCCCTCGAACCTGTGCTCCTTCGGTTTTTGTGGTTTGCGCCCTCAATCCTGTGCAACTTTCGTTTGTTTTTCTTTCTTTTTCGCACCGTTAAACCTAAGCACCTTATTCTTTTTTATTTATTTATTTAATTTTTGGCCCTCGAACCTGTGAAACCTTTGGCATTCAATTTTGGCGCTCCTTTTCGGGACCCAGTCCGCCCCTGAATCGACATTCGATTAATCATGAAATATGAATCGACACAGAGAAATGCTTTATAATAAGATACTATTACTGCCGTGACTAGGAAAAGGACAGTAACTGATTTCTTTTTTTATTTTTCTGCATTTTAATCCTCCTAATATACTTTAGCTTTGTTGTACAAGCGTGCTATTTGGTTTTCGCTGAAACTAAAGCCCGAAAAGAACGTCAAATTCCAACATTTACCTATTTTTAGCATCGAATGCCGAAACTCATTTCTGCTGATACTAGGATACGCTTTATCTTCCCACGACAAAACAGTTTTAAATTTTATTTCGGTTTCATCTCTGACAACAAGTTTGAAGCGAACTTTCATGATTAAGAGCTCTATAATGTTTTTGTTGGATAAATCGCTCTCGCTCACTATACTTATGAATCATGCCACTATTACTCCTGCCTCAGAGAACTACTGTGATTCATAAGATAGTTCGAATCCATTATTTATGTTGCTACAAATTTTGAAATACAACATGGTTTCGGCACCCAAAACGGAGCCTGACATAACAATAAAACGGAGTTTGAAGATAAAGTTAAGGAACTGATACAATTTAAACTGTTCAGAAGAGTTGAAAAAGATAGAATTTGTAAAACATGGATTAGGAACTTGTGCTCATCGGTTTCGTTACAAAAATACTGACTTAATGATCAAGAGTTAATGAGAGAAGGTATGCAGTTTAAAAAAAAACAGTACAGCCTGAGTAAAATCTTTAAGGCCAGTATAATTTTCTTTGAAAAAAGGAAAATGAAGTTAAAGGGATTTTAATATTATTGTATTATTAATTATTAATGTTCATTGGTAAGAAATAACGCAACAGGCAGGATTTGTAAAGCATGCAATAATCAGAAAAGCAGTGGTTTATTCAAAGCTAGCATTTCAGCTTGAGTAAAAACTTTAAGGCCACTAGTATTTTTAAAAAACTGCAAGTACTTATACTGTAATAAATGTCACCTCAGTAAACAAGATTGTGGAAACCCTTCAACTTGCAGTTTTGTAATTAATTTCTTCAAAGTTTTGTCCTACTTGTGACGATATCGTAAGGTAAAAAGTTTTCAAGAAAGAGGGCAGATTGAAACTTTTTCTTCAACAAGGTTTACTAGGCGTACTATTGCGAAAAAATAGGAAGATCGAAGACTGAAGTCAGCATTTTTGCATGATTAAAACAAAATTAGGGTAAAAAGAAAACCCGGGAAAACTTAAAAGCTTTGTCCTCGCGTCATGGAAGAAGAGTTTGAAAATTATTACATTACCTGAAAAGTACTCAACCAGGACTCTTATTCAGACGATACGTTTAAATGTTTGTCAAGAACGATATATAACACAATTAGAAGGTGTGGAAATTTTATTAGTGCTGCAAAATTGCTTAAACCTCATTTATTGAAAATGCACAATGTAGAGCGTTTCAACTTTAGCTAGAAATCATGACCTGGGATAACCAATGAATACAAATATTTTTTTCTAACGAAAAGAAGTGGAGTTTGGATGGACCACACGGACGGAAGTACTATTTGCATGATTTACGAAAAGAAAAAGAAATATTCTACAAGCGCCAAATAGATAGACGCGCTGTCAGAACTTGAGAGTGCTTTGCTTACAATGGTGTGTGCTCAGTTGCGTTTGTTTCGGGTAAAATGAACTCACAAGCATATCAAAACGTCCTCTCAAGTCATCTTCTACCAAATGCTGAATTTATTGCTGGAGAAAATTGAAAATATCAGCAAAACAATGCATCTATCCATCCGAGTAACATTGCAAAAAATAGGCTCTAAGTAAACAATGTTGAAACTTTGAAATGACCAACTAAGTCTCCAGATCTTAACCCAATAGAGAACTTATTGGGTGGCTTAGCAAGAAGAAATTATGCAAAGGAGAGACATTTTACTTTATCAATAGAACTGAAATCTACCATCGAAGACGAATGGTAAAAAATACATCCCGAATTTTGTCAAAAACTAGTTTCATTCATGAAAACAAGAATATTTGAAGTAAGAAGGAATGGTTCCCACGCAAGCTTATAAATATTTGAATTTTTGTCCTCACATGCTTTTTTCTATGTTGGCCTTAAAGATTTTACTCAGGTTCAAATATTGATCTGTAATATTTTCTGATAATGAAACACTTACAATTATTATTATTATTATTATTATTATTTTACTTGTGTTTAAGATTAATAATTATCACTCATATGACTTTTTGATCCTAAGATTAAGGTGTGTCCAATTTCTCAAAAAAGTGCACTGGACTTAAAGTTTTTACTCAGACTGTAAGTGCCGTCCAGAACGCCACGAGTCTACTTTGTCGTATGCAAACATCAGCTTTCTAATATCTAATCAATATTCTCTCAATTAGCCAGGGGTACTCACCCCCCCCCCCTTAAACAACTCCTCCTAAGATTTCAATTAAGCAGTCTGCGGCATGGCTTCTCCCAGGCGTAGGTGGGGGGAGGGGGGGACCCCTGAATTAGCAAGATTGCCTATTATGTCGAACCTACGCTTTTTACATTTAAATCAGATTTCTAAAAGTAAAGTGTGCCTTTCTCCATCCAAAATGAAACTGATATCAGCAGTTCCTGCGCTGAGTTATCATGATTTGCGATCCAACTCAGGGGGTGATAGTGAAATCAAGTAAAATTTTCTGAAGACTCTGAAATTTTCGGAAACTATGAGGAAACTCGAACCTTCCCCCCCCCCCCCCCCACCATAAAAACTCTTCAAAATATGCATACAAAAATAATCGAATCTTTTTTTCTTTGAAGTTTTATTTTTCTTTTCTTTAATTTTTCAGTTTTAGAATTTGTTGTCATGCAAACATTTTGGGAAACGTCAACTCAGAAATTTCGAATCGCAAACATCACTGGGGCAACTATAATAGAAAACTTAATTACTGAAAAGAAGCAAAACTCGATTTATGGTTTTTTCTCTCTCTCTCTCTTTTTTCTTATTTGGGTACTTTTCTCTGCACCTTCCCGGAATGCTTTTTTTTAAAAATGAAATAAGGCCCTTAATTATAATTTTAATTAGTGTTTCGATTTTTTGAAAGCAAGCAGAAATATCATACAAACATTACACAACTTGACAACTTTCATCCAAACCAACGATCATCACGGAATTTTTAATTAAGATTTTAGTGAAAATAGAAACGGTATTTATTTGCATTTTAACAAAGCTTGACAAACAGTGAAAAGGAAAATAATCTATTTCCCACGAACAATGCAATATTGGTTTTTTCATAGTGCCATAGGTACTAGAAGCACGAAAATTACAAAAAAAAAAAGATCACTTTAAATAACTTAAGAATTGCAATAAAGCTACAATGAACAATATTGATAATTAACAGTCAACACCCTGTCCGAATAATTCAGATGTCTGAAACTCGAGTATTAATCAAGCAAATCACTACACCCAAAAACAGAAGCAGAGAATTAGTTTATTACTTCATCATGTAAGCTGTTTAAAAGCAATGGAATGAATCTGTCCATAGTTAAAGGTGATGGATGATAATGAAATGGAAATGAAGAGCAAACAAAATAACGGATTTCAAAGAAACAAATAAACAACATATGGCATGAACAAGCCCTTTAATATTTTCAGTTAAAAATATTCTTTTGAAAGGAGAAAAAAAAGTCTCTAAAAAAGAAAGCCTTAATGAAAATAGGTTGCTTTTATTGCCTGCTTTTGCTTGAAAAAGTCTCCTAAGTTACCTAATGCCAAAAAAAGTAGCAAAAAGTTGCATTTAAGAGCCTATGGTAAACCTGTTTCTGAACTCTGGGGGGGGAGGGGGTAGTACTCATTCCCCCCTCTTCTGATGAGATCTGGAGCTAAAATGATGAGGGAGCAACCCAGATGCAAAAGTCTAACAATGGTAATAGCCTGCTTGGATTTAACATCCCTCCTCGGCTGACAAACTCTCCAGGATGTGGTCCACGGGCTGTAGGTTAGAGACTCCTCTTCTACAATATAAATTTGGTTAATTAGTTGTAAAATGACCTCAGAGCACTCCTAAAAACACTTTCAACTGACAAGGGGAAATGCAGTAGAATCTTGTTCAGTCGGATCTCCAGATAATACATTAGAGCAAAAGCCTGTGAGCGGCAGACCTACGTCATAGTATAAAGGTCCAAAATTTTTCAGCGTATGCACATCATAGGAGGCAAGAAATGTTCATTATTATTTAAGCTGAGCTGCGCTGGCTTTGGCAGGAAGCAAATGGTGTGTTAAAAACTACACATCATTGAATCATTCCATGCCATGTGACCTCATTGTCACCACCCGATTATCTCTGATTTGAATGAAATTTTATAGAGGTGCAGACATGCCTTTGAAACTAGCCTATACAAATTTTCGGCTTCCAAGACCCAAGTCCCGAGGATCTACACTGTAAAAAAAATTCGTAAACGTTTCTGAGTATGTCGTGCAGCTGCGGTTCATGAAATTTTCAAAAACGTTTCTGAGCATTTCGGAATTCTCTTTCTATAATGTCCGGAAACGTGTCTGAGTATTTCGGAATCCTCTTTCTGTAATGTCCAGAAACGTGTCTGAGTATTTCGGAATCCTCTTTCTATAATTTCCAGAAATGTTTCTGAGTATTTTGGAATCCTCTTTCTGTAATTTTCAGAAACGTTTCTGAGTATTTCGGAATCCTCTTTCCGTAATTTCCAGAAATGTTTCTGAGTATTCTGTGCAGCTGTGGTTCATGAAAGTTTCGAAAACGTTTCCGAGTATTTCGGAATTCTCCAAGCAATTTTCAAAAACGTTTCTGAGAATTTCGGAATCCTTTTTCCGTGATTTTTTCTAAAAAGTAATTCTTTACTATAGTATTGCATGCCATATCAGTTTCAATTCTTTCATATCTAAGAGCAATGAAACAAGCAATTTTAGAATCATTCGTGGATTTTTTTTTTCTGAATTTCTAATGACAAATAGCATGGTTTACAGCATAACATATGCACAGTTATAAATTTTTGAAAATTTATGAAATAATATAGTAGTTTCATTCATAATCACAAAATCGTCGGGGGAGGGAAGGGGAGTACTTTCTCAAAAGTGGAATTGTTTGTTAAACAATATTAAACTTCAGTTTTTCTCTCAATATTTTCAAGACTACATCATACTTATCAACATATTGTATTTTTAATGCAGAACTTAAAAACATATCTTGTATCAAACTTGATAGCTTTTATTTTCGGATATAATTTGACAGAACTTACCTACACTTTGCGTTCCGAAATTCGTTCACGTCAAGTCAATTTCTTTGACGAACAAAGTATACCGAAAAGTACCAACAGAGAAATTGATGAATTTTAATATGACACCAAAGTCCCCTTGCTGGAACCATTCGGGTTTATTCTTCTGTTCTTGCCCTTTTCCAGTTTATCACAAATATAGATACGTAATCAAAATAGGTTACTGATTTTATTTTTAGAGTGTGCGCAAAATGCATTATGTATTTTATTTATTAAAACATTGAACTCTATTACATGATTATTCTATTTCATATATACGAGAGTCCCCCCCCCCCACACCATAAGAGTGATGGTGCACCCATAAAATGATATAAAGCGCCCCCCCCCCTTAAAAAAAGCAACCCCTTGAAAATGTCAATGGCACAGTCTGCGTGGTGAACGCCCCTCGTCTTCTCCCCATAAGTCCATTGCATTTTAATAAAACAGTATTTAAAAAATGATCACTTTCAAAACGATGACATGAAATAATATTACTTTTTATTTCGGCATGTAAATACAGCTGTTCCATTTTTGCCACTGACTCATTCCTCCTGACTGTCCTACATTAAACTAGTATATCCAAGAAGGAAATGTTATTTTCGGAACAACTAATGTCAAGGAATTTTTTTATTGTTAACCACATTTAACAAAATGAATAAGCAGATGAATTAATTGCATAACTATGTTCTTACTAATAGATAACATGGTCATTTTCTAATGGTATAAAATTTTTTTAAATGAATGAATAAATTATAATAAAAAAAGATAAATAATACTGGCACATTTTTTGTGAAGCATATTACAATACTAGAAAATATTTGCATTACCATATTTTTAATGAATTAAACAATTGTTTTTTTTTTTTTTTTTCTTTTTGAACCAAAATGTATGTACATCCAAGTACAGTAAAACCTGTAAAGTTGACCACCTTTGTAAGTTGACCACCTGTCTAAGTTGACCACTTTTGTCAGGAACGGAATTAGTCCTATCTTATATAATGAATTAAAACCTCTGTAACTTGACCACCTCTCTATCTTGACCACCTGTCTATCTTGACCACTAATATACACCAGCTTTGGTTTGGAGTATTGTAAAAAGCCCTTTGTAAGTTGACCACTTGGCAAAAGCATTAGATTGTATAAAAAGTTTAATCAGAGATGCCTCAAATAAGCAACCAGACATTTTAGAAAAACCTATGAATTTTACGTTTCCATCGAAAAGCATTGGGTTAATGTTAAGTCCCCCCCCCCCCCCCCAAAAAAAAAAAAATGCGCAAAACTTCAATAAAGATTTATTTTGTTGAAGAGTAAATTGCCATGGTTACAAATGTACAGGAAAACATCGAATGAAGAATTTGAGTCACTTTTGACTTGTTATAAATTTTTAGGAATTGTTAATATTAAGTAAGTAGTTTTTTTATAAGCTATGGGACATTTTTTTTTTTTTTTGATCGATTTACAGAAATTTTGAATTTGTATGATATTTTACACGCAATTCTGGTAAATAATCTCTAAAAATATTTAAACAACATTTTTCTTATTGTTTTAAAGTAATTTTAAACAATGAAAGCGAGTTTAAAGTATTCGAATTAGTTAAAAAATGAATGCATAGAACAAAAAAATGACAAAAAAAAATCATTACTACCCTCTATAAGTTGACTACCTGTCTAAGTTGACCACCAAAGTACTGCACCGCAAGAGGTCAACTTACACAGGTTTCACTGTATTTCGAAATAACTTTTCTGTGATTGCTTCTCAAATATAAATCTTATTTCTTTTGCTTAATTAATCAGTTTCAGTTGGTTACAACAAATAGTACACCGTGCGCATAGGTATGTAGGATAACTTTAAATTAATTCGATAAACCCAAAAACAGTTACAATTGGAGCCTCATCAAATGCAAATCAACAAAAATATAAATGTATATAACAACTTGTTTTAAAATATTCATTAATACTTACACGTGAACATGAGCGGAAGAAAATCTAAGTACCTCCATTACAACTGAATAAGTAATCCAAAGGGTTTCGTTTCATTAAGTATAAACACGGGTGTTGAAACTATTCACGCTTGAACACACAATATATATCTAATTATGGTCGCATTGGAAATTGTAAAGAAACAAATGGTTATTAACTAACTTAATAGCTGCGTACATTGTCTAAAAAATCAAGGGCAGTTCAAAATGCAAAGGCGTAAAATTAGTTTCGACATATTTTACTACTCTCTAGACATGAAATAACAAGCAATCCAATGCTAAACAGTTGCTGACTGCAGCAACCATAGATAAGAAAAAAATAAGTTCTCGTTATTTCCGACCCATTGGCGCCCGTGTTGGAAGGATGATATAGGTTTCGAAGCGTTGCGTCATCACTTCCGCTTCTAGATTTCTTGAAATAACAAAAAGCTTTCTGAATATTGAGGAGTTCGCTATTGGATGAAGGATTCCTACTATTTCGGAAACGTTTCCGATATATCCAGAAACGTCTCCGAAATTTGTTACAGTGTAGGATCAATAAAAAAAGGACTCTAAAATGACCATTCAGTTTCATGAAATGAATTGCCATATTTAGACTGGACCCTTCAGGGTATCTGCTACATTTCAAGTTTTGAAATCCATGACTTCTGCTCGTAACTTTCCATGACTCACGGGATGCAATTTTTCCTAATAACATAAACAAGAATATCTAAATATGTGTTTTGTGAAAATTAAATTGCAACCATCTGATCTATCCTTTGGACATACAGTAAAACATTGTTTATACATTTCTCTTTTATATGTTTTTATCAATTATACGTTTTTTAAAATGGGTCCCTGCAGAGTCTAATACACATTGACCTATACCTATTATACATTTTTCTCATTTGCACGCTTTTTTCATACTGTCCCTTCAAAAATGTATAAACGCTGCTTCACTGTATATTTATAGAAATTCAAATTAAAGTGAAATGTAACCAGCTCTCAGCTACTATTATGACTAAAAAACAATTTTTGCAACAATGACTAGTGATACACATCAAATAATTAGAGTTTAAACTTAATTGTTTTGCTACCAAGGACATACAAATACATTTTTGTAAATCTAAAATTTCTGGAAATATTTTTAAAATTCCAATAAATCATACAAAATTTTTATATAGGTAAGAATTTACATGAAAACAAATTATTATTTTTTCTCAGATGATGATACACAATTTTTCAATCACAAAAAATACTGAAAAAAGTTTTAGTTCCAGAATGATTTTTCAAAATAAAACAAGCTTCAAACATGCAGCAATAATGATGTACAACTACTGGTGAACAGAGAAATATTTAAGCTTGATTTTTTTAAATAAATATTTTTTAAATAAACAAATAGTGAACTTAAAACTTTTTTTTTTTTAAAGCTAGTGGTTTTCTAAATAAATCTGTATCTAGCAGTAATTTAGTAAATGCTATGTTTACAATAAATTAAAAAAAAAAAAAAACAAATAATCAAAATATATACATATATTAAATTGAAATACTTAACAAATAACTTACCAAGCATTACCAGATATACTACCACCAAAGTTATAGGACAGGCTACAATATTAAAAAAAATTCCGATTGCAAATTCCCTGATTTTTTTTAATTCATAAATGTCCTAAACGTCCTTGATCTTTAGATCAATTGATCTAAAGATCAATAGATTGATCTTTAGATCAATTTTACTTTCTAAAATGTTCATTAACTTAAGACACTGCAAAAATTTATGATAATTTTACGAGTCCCTCGAATCATCTCAGATGCAAATGACTTATTTTTGAGTTGAATGAGAGCGGCAAAATTAGAAATATACAAGCCCCTAACTACACAATTGGACATATAGGATGTTAAAAATAAACTAAACACAAAATTATATATGTCCAAATGGTAGAAAAATATTGTATCATTAGGAAAAACTAACAAGTACTATAGAAGCGGACGCAATCGGATTTCGAAATGTATCAAAAATTGGGACTGAGGGGCAAAAGCGTAAGAAATGGCTAGGATGTGTAAATTTTACTCTTAATTGGTAGAATTCAATATAAATGCATGTTCTTGAACCGAAAATCTATGACCAGATATCAGTTTCCATGACTTTTGAGCATTTTTCGATGAAAATCATAATTTTCCATTCACCATTTGCATTTTCGATCATAGTTGAAATCCACGACTTCTCCTGACTTTCCATATACGCGGACACTAGGGCGAGTCGAAATTTTTTTTTTTTTCTATTCAATTTCTAATAGTGCGGAAAACTTGGCACTGCCATCCAAATAATGGGAAAAATAATTTTAAAATTTATAAACAATTTTTGAAATTGCGCAAGAGCCCTTAAGTTGAGAAAAAATCGGCAATTTTTAAAGACTTTTTTTTTTAACATAATTTACTTTATTTCTAATAGTATAAAAAATATACTTTGCAATTACAGAAATGTACATAAAAATTTTGAGGGAACATTGTAAATCATTAGAATTCGCGCAAAAAGCCTTATAATAACATTTTTAAAGTAAAAGTCATTATTTCAAAAATTCTTGAGCTGACATAAAGCTGTACAAATATACTATTAAACATCCGTTTTAATGTTTTACAAATACTCCTCTTACGCTGAAATGACTCAGCACTTACCATGGGTGCAGGCCTGCCGTTTCAAATTTTTCCAGGGGGCAGGGGTCAAAGGGTGCAAATTCAACGGAAGTTTCGACGGAAAACAGCAATACTTATGCCCAACCAAATGTAAATTTATTTATATCTCAAAGCTGTAGTGGGGGGGGGGGGACGAACCACCCTGAACCCCTAAATGACGGGCCTAATCAGATAGCAGTGGCAGCAAGTCGAGTCCATCTCACCACCCTACTCAAGCAACCAACCAATTTGGGTTTGATTCATTATGCTGAAGTTCTTTAAATTCTGACTTTGTATCAAATGTTCTTGATCTGATTGCAATTTACTATGAAAACTTTCTGGGTTTTCAAGCTTGCAATAGTTTTTTGCAGCCTCTGTCACAAGTTTTGCACATCTTTTGACTGTTTGATTGTGGTATCAAATATTCAAGCTATGGCAAGGTTTTGACTTCCGATGAAAATTGAAGTCTTCTGTTGCCATACTTGACAACAATGGTAGTGGTATCAGCTTACACTTGAGCCGATCAATAAGTTTAGGATAATCTGTGGTTTGAAAATTAATTAATGAAAGCTTGAAGAATCATGGCGGTTCATTAAAGACTTTCAGTATTTTCCTGTAGCCTAATTCTCGAATGTGCCGTGTGTAGTCCAGTGGCGGATACAGGGGGGAGGTCATGCCCCCCCCCCCGAACCCGCGACAATATATGAATGCTTGCTTAAAAAAAATTTTTGAATTAAATTTTTGGGGCATTGTACGAATGGATGGATACAAGAAAGGGGAAGGGGGAGGGTCACGAAGTTGTGACGTGCCCTCCCAATCTGCGACATTGCTATGCAATATGTTATAAGGTTTATTGAATTTGAGTAGGTAAAATGACCGCTTGAAAAAAAAAGGAAAGAAAACCTGACCGAGACAAATACCGAGTAAATAAATTTTGAATTCCTTTTTTTGGGGGCGTATTACATGTCACTTTTCTATGTACATATACATAATTATAAAAGGTGTCGACAGTAAAATAGTATATTTGCTTGAGTCATTCTTTGCTTCGAGCCGTCCTCAGGCGCCAGTCAATTGAAAAAAAAAAAGCAAAGAAGTGTCTGGCGCCCGCCGATTGCTTTTTGTACAACAAATTTAACCGACGACCGCTATTGTAAAACTATTTCCTGTGCTGTAGGCATCGATTCAATTGATAAATATTTGAACGTGTAAATATTTTATGTAAAGTCTATGTAGATAACTACTCCCTTCTTTTGTGATTGTGATTTTTAGGTGTATCGTTTTTGTTCGTGCTGATTTTATTTTTTTAATGTCTTGTAAATAGTTATTTAGTTTTAATCAGTGTTTTGAAATCAGTGTCGTGCAAGTAATGTAAAATTTTAGTTTCGTGTCGCGAAACCTCGTTATACGAGAGTTCTGGTAAATTCAGACGGAAACTGTGCTGAAGAAAGCTGCGTTTGTCAAGAAAGGACCACCCAAAAAGCAATGAAGCGTTCGGGTGACAAAACTTTGCTGTCTTTTTTTGAAAAGTTACAAAAAACAGATAAACACGAAACCGATGGATCCGGAGTTCCTGCATCAGACTCGGGGGCTGCGACGTCTTCGTCCACCTCCGATTTTTCTGGTATTGAAAAGAATCGGTCGGTGAGTATTTGTCAATGTCCAAATTATATTCATAAGATATTTAATTTTTAGTTTGATTTTCACCGCATTTTGTGTTATTTTGTATTTTTCTGCATACAAAACGGATGTGTCGATTATCTGCAAATTTAAAATCTAATATGGATGTGTGTCGAGTATTACGCAAATATTTAATCCATTTATCATTTTCATAAAACATTTAACTTTTATTAGATTTTTGCTGTGTTTATTTATTGTGTAGGTTGATGGTGCGAATACTGCTGCAATATGATATTTAAGTAAATAGAACGTATGTTTAATATTACCTTCTTGACCTGCGTTTTAATGAAATGTCTTCCCTGGGTTTTTTGAAACCTTGAACTTTTTTACTGAAGTAAAATATAAGTTAATTGTTATAATCAGATATATGAATGAAATGAACCTTTTTTACGGAGTTATCAGTACATAAAATATTAAAAAGAGCTGTGACCAGACCGTCGTAAGAAGATATTATCTTGGTTTTATTTATTATAACTAATATGCTTACCAGAAAGTCAAAAAACTAACCGTTTTTGATTCGTGTTTTATCAACTCGTATCCGAGATGCCCATCATATTCAAAGTCGCTATGTAAATTTAAACAGGATTAGAACTTTGTTTCAGTAAAAATCTTAAGTTCTCCATCAGATCAGGAAATTTAAATTACTTTTCCTTCGCTGATTTTCAAAGATTAATCCCAGAGGTCAAACCAAGTGATTTATTTCGACTATTTTTCTTGTTATTATTTATATTTTTGGAAATATTAAGTCTATTTGTCTATTTCTTGCAGACGATCGACGATGTGAAGAAAAAATCTATAGAGTTCAAAACTGGTTGATTTTTTTTAATATCTCTCTCTGTTAAGATTGCTAATATAACATGTTTACATATTTAATTTAAAAAAAATGGATATGGTTTCTGTAATTTCTTGGATTCTATTGTAATTCAATTTAACTAGCAATTTGAAATAACACTTCTTAACTATTTTCCTACGAAATTAATTAAGTTGTCATCCAGCTAATGGCTCATTTAGTGCTTTTTGTTGACACCTAAAGAAAAAATCTAAGTTCTAGAAAATTATCGTAGGAACATTCTTAAGCATGACCCCCCCCCCCCCCCCAAAATGAAATCCTGTATCCGCCCTTGGTGTAGTCCAATATCATCACCACATCATATTCTCTGGATGACATAAGAACCAGTTTCTATGAACGACGTAATCAAGGATTTTTCTTAATGTTGTTCGGTAAATGTCCTGTTGTTTGAGTGACCTTTCATATATGCTTCAGACAGTCTTTCACGGTATAATGTATCTTAATATCAGGGAGTGGTTCATTGGTCCCACTCCTATGCGGAACACAGCTTTAAGAAATAAATGTATTTACATTTGGGTGGGTGTGAGTTTTGCTGTTTTCCGTTGATACTTCCATTGAATTTGCACCCTTTGACCCCCTCCCTGGAAAATTTGAAATGACGGGCCTGCATGTGGCGAGTCCTCAGTCATTTCATCATAACAGACACATGTCTTTAAAACATTAAAACGGATGTTTAGTAGCATATTTTTGTAGCTTTATTTCAGCTTAAGATTTTTTGAAATAGCATTACTTTTACTTTAAAAATGGTATTTTATGGCTTTCTGCGTGAATTCAAAAGATCGACAATGTGCCCCAAAGTTTTTTCTGTACATTTTTTATACTATTAGAAATGAAATAAATTATTTTTTGAAAAAAATATATGTCTTTAAAATTTGCAGATTTTTTTTCAATTTTTTCTCAACTTGAGGGCTATTGTGCGATTTCATTTTTCTTAATAAAGTTTTTAGATTATTTTACCTGTTATTAGGATGCCAATGCGCAAGTTTTCCATGCTATTAGAAATAGATTAGAAAAAAAATTGTTTTTCAACCCACCCATTTTAATTTTAAATTATGATAGCAAGAACATAACAGTAAGTACACTAAACATTAACTTTTTATTTTATCTAATAATGATAGAGCATTTGCGTGACCCTGGCTGTGCTTTGCTCAGTTGCCACATATGTTTGAAAAAGAAGACAGTGAGCAAATCCCTATTTTAAGAAATGTGAAAAAGTATTTTTATTTTTTAATATCTTGTAAATAAGTCTACGTTATTTTGTTACAAAACATGGTTTTATCATAATGAATGGTAAACCTGCTTATTTAAGGATCTGTTTTGCTTATTACAAATACAAACCAGACCGAATTTTCGATTATCCCAATTGTGTTTGGGTCCAGTGAGTCCAGATAAACAAGGTTGTATTTTACTCTTACTCAGCTCGACTAAAACTGATAATAAATTGAATTTCTAAATTACATACTCGATTGAATCAAACCAAAAAAAACAACAAGACATTTATGAAAAAATTTATTATCCAGACAAGAAAATATGGACATTGTGAAATGTACACAAATCGAACAACAAATGCAACATCCTCTATGCCATGTTTGAATACTCGTCAGAATTAAGTAATGACAATATTAAAAGCAAAAGAAACAAGTAAAATACTACAATTGAGTTCCGAAAATGTCTTTGAACTATACCTTTAACTACTCAGGCACTTGAAAGAAATAACAAATCAGTAAAAAGCTTTTAAAATTTTATGACAAAGGCATTAAAATATAAGAGAAATTACAATCAATGAGTCTGAAATGTAACAATGAGATGCACAACTCGGCAATATTGTAACAGAGATCAAGATGTTAATGGTGCACTCTTCAAACAGTGATGCAATGGAGGCGAAGGAGGGGGGGGGGCGGTTTACCTCTCACATATAACAGTTGGATTAAAACCATAATGTTGAACTCAGTATATGTTAATGTGTTGATGTAAAGACTTGTGACGCCTCCCCAGAAGAAAATTCTTGTTGCATCACTGCTTTTAATACATGAATTATGACATTGCAGGTGTTTTTGAAAACAATTATTGCAATATAAATACATAAGTGCATCAGAACTAAAAAAATAAACTTTTTGCTAATTATGACAAATGTTTGAAACAAAAGCAAAATATAAGTTTTTTAAGAAAGGCTAAATTGCATAAGAAGTTATTTACAGAATAAATAATAATTAAAAGGAGGTGGTAAATAAAATTGAATAGTTCTAATCAGAAAAAAAAAAATTAAACCCAAATAAGAAAAACTAAACACTTTTAAGTGTTGGCAAAAAAAAAGGATTACGGGTATCCAAAGGTTATTTATATTATTTACAAGCTGCAATAAATTTTCATTTACTTGGAATGCACATCAGTTGCAACAGTTATTGATTTAGGATTAGTCTTCCGGAAGGCATACAAAAAACAAAAGCTTATCTCACTTATTTTAGAGAAATAGCAGATGGTGCACAGATGACCCTTTAAACTCACTTTAAAAATTATTTTCATCAGTTTCCATAACAATTTTATAAAAACATTTCTCCGAAAGAAAAAAAGAGGCCTATATTAACCCCTTACAGTTGGACAGTCCCAGAATTACATGTTAAATGGACGAGATATTTCGTCAAGAACTGCAAGGTGGTTAAACATCATGCATGCTAAAAGGTGGATTAGTTCGAGTATTGTGTGGCTCAAAAAATTGCATTGATTAATATAGCAAATTATGGAAGACAATTTTCATTAAACCAAAAATACACACACTGATCAGATTTAGACAATCCTTCAAATAATGTTATGCGTGATATCAACAGATTTCCAAATAACAGAAAGCAACATTAAATCCAAAACATATTTATCAGGAGCAATTATCATTCTCTTCAGGACTTTTCTCATCAAATGTAATCAAAAGTACTAATATAAGCTCTCAGATAATACACATCAAATGCAAAAAACTTTAATCTTAACTCCAAGCAAAATAAATTGATTTTGAAAGAATATATACCACACACTGAAGTAAAGCACAACACTTCCTTTGAAACACATTACACAAATGTTCTAATGAAAATAGTATCACTGAAAGTTTTCCAACCTGAAAAGTAATATGCTGTTTTTTCCCCACTCCTGGTAGCACACCTAAAAAGGTATTAGCAAAACAACCTAAATGTTCGCTTTGAAAATAAGAAAAAAAAAATCATGAGGTTATGAAACTTTTTTAAATAAACAACCAAAAGTAAATGAAATTACCAAAAATATCACCTACAGAAGTTCTTAAGTACCTATTTATAAATCTAATTTTTAATGTCCATGTTTGATTTGTGTTATATATATACACAATTTGTTTTGCAAAAAAAAAAAAAAAAAAAATTAAATCTTAAAGATATTAGCATAGATGAAAAAAAATAAGCAAATGAACTCAAATCAGTCAGCCTCAGCAGGTGGTTTAAGTATTACACAAGTTCTACAATTTTAAAGAATAAGGGGGGGGGGAGGCAAATGGGGGCAGAAAAAAATTCCTACAAATCATTAAGTTTTTGTTTCTTTTAGTTCAATTCTATTCTGGACTCAAAAGGAACTTATGTGTGTTTTAACATATATAATTAGGACATATATGTTATTCTTCATCAAAACTAATCACATAAAAATTTCATAAATAATTTTTCAAGTTACAATAAAAATCTATCAGAGTAAATTTCCATTGAATATTTTTGTTTTACATTTTTTAAAAATAATTTGTAAAACATCCTAAAAACAAGTATGGTACATCTATGTTACCAAATAGGTAAACGTTTAGTTACAGAATAAGATGAAACATGAAATACAAAATTTCATAACTGTGGAGTTTTGCCTGAAAAGAAAATCTGAAAATTAGAACACAAATTCAATCTTTTTTCTTTTTTTTTAAGATAATAGTTTAAATTTTAAACATAAACAGGTAAATGAAACAAAAATGGTCTAAACTTCCAAATTGTAAATCCAAAGAGTTAATAAATACATTTTCAGGCAAAGAAATATTTTATGGTTAGATTCTACTTACTTTTTTCTACATTGTACCTACTTTTGTCTAAAGTGATACTCTCGACAATTTGAGAGTCAAGCATTGAATTTTTGTGACATATAAATATATGTTTCAGACATGAATATAAAAGGAGTATTAAAATGAGTTAATTTTGATATGTATAAAATGCAGCATAATTACTAAAAAATTATGCATTAGTAATGTATTTATATTACTGTGATATATTAGCACTGACACCACCAATTAAGTAAACGTGTTATGAAGAGATAGATACATTTCCATTTCTTATGAAAAGTGGAATGACAAAAAAAAAAAAAAAAAAATCATGATGTTTTAAGGGGCATAAATTACTGTTAATATGCATCACAAAATGAAAATATTCAATTACATTGAAGTTTTACTTATTTATGAAAGAAAAGCAAAAAAGAATTACAATGAAACAGGCCAAATGAACTGCAAATTATTAGCTAAAATTAATGCTACTTGAGATTTTCTGAAACTTTAACCATAAAATAATTACAAAGATTAATATTAGTTATTAGCATTTTTTAAATTCTTCATACAAAATTCAGCAACAAAAAGAAACACATGAAATAGAAATATTTCAATTTTTACTTTAAAACCTACTGTTAAAATAAAATAACTCTTAAAATAAACCTACCGTTAAATAAATTATATTCACATAAATCACAAGATACAAAACTTTTGAAACATTTTTAACAATTCAACTGTAAAGATAAAAATTATAAATAAACAAAATAAGAAAAAAATGCTCTCAATTTAAAGCCTAACATGTGGTTTCATTTCAAAATGACCTTAAATAATAATGATATTTTTTAAAAATAAAAGCTTGCTTAAATGGTTTTAATTTTTTTGATTAACACTAAAATTTTGTTTTAAATAAAAAGTGAAAAGTGTTGGAACAAAAAGTGTGAAATAAATTTAAACTTTTCAACAAAATAATTTTGCAGGAAGTAATGGCACTAATTAGAGGTCAATACTAATAAAATACAACTCCCATCAATGATTTTAAAATTTTATACTATTTTTCCAAATCTTACACAGGAGAGTTCAACCAATAAATGAAACCTCAGCAAATAAACCTTTTTTTTTTTTTTTTTTGAATAAGGTTTTAAAAGATTTTTCTAGGATTAGTGGGCTTTCTATTCAATTTTGAAAAGGAAACAACTTTCAATATGGCATTTGTTTATAGGTTAGTTGTGTTCATTTACAGTATTGTGTCACTTTTCATTAAAACAACCAAAAAACCTGAAGTAAAACCATACGACTTCTTCTAGTATTTTTTGAAAATAATTTAAAATATTAATTAATAATAAATTTTACTGTCAAGTACCCAAAGCTAGTTTTTAACAATAGAATTAATTAATTAAAATGGAATTGAGAAGTGTTCATTTACTGGTCAGGCTAACCTAGTAAATATTATATATTATATTAACATATCCCAACATTTTCTGGAAAAAATTCCATAACGTTTAATAAATTATAAAAGTGCCAACACAGAATGCAACAGTTATACTTTTTCAAATAGAAACATTTTCATGCTTCTAAATCTTGTACAAGTAGCATTTCTGAATTTTCAATCCCAAATTCAGAAAAGGTTGGAGGCTCTGGACACGTTTCGGTAGGCTCACATGGCACAGTTCTTCTTGGAAAGCTCACAATTTGAAAGCTGTCTGGAGATTCAGAGTGACAGAACACGAAATAGTACAAAAACTACAACAAAAAAAAGCAAATTATTTTTTTTATTACTGGTACCAGGAATAATGTTCTACAGAGATACTTCATAAGAGCAGAAAGTAATTAAATTCTATACAGAAAAATCAAGCCATGTACTAGGCTCCTAAACTTTTCTGATTCAAGAGACCCCATGAAATAATTATAATTTTCTCTGGCACCTGAGTCTATCTCTATTATACATACATAGCAGAGCATTTTTTAAGAAATTTTCACTAGGCGACATAATTTTAAAATAATTAAATGTCTAACTAATGCTATATGTATCTTTTTATATCCGTTGTGAGATCAAAAACATAGGGGACGTATGGAACTGGCGGCCCTTTAATTATTTCAAGGGTATCTTAAATACATACAAAGAGAATAGGTTTATGAGAAAACCTTTAATAGATATTGACAAAAAGAACCTGATTGAAAGTAGTTGAGCTCGTTTATTAGATTACCAGGAAATGAGAATATCTTGCTTTATAATATTAACTCCGAAATAAGGGGGTACAGGGGTTTCTCCCTCGGAAAATTTTCAAATTTGTAGTCTTAAAAACGCATTTTAGACGATCTTTGGTAATGTTAGGGGAGAAGTGGCTTGGTGGCGCTCCCCTGTCTACGGAGAGATTTCAAGGCCCTTCTCAGGAAATGTTTATCATTTGTAATTTTAGAAATGCATTCTGTCTTTCGTAATATTAAGGGGTCGGAAGACCCCCCCACTCTCGCTCATTTTTCAAAATTGAAACCTTTCAAAAACGCAAATATTATCTCCAATTATGTAAAGAAGAGGGAGGTTCGGTGGTTCTCCGGCGGAATTGTTTTGCAACTGTAGTGCTAAAAACGCAGGTTAATACCATATTTTCATAATGTTACGTGAAGGAAAGACTTGAAGCTCCACACCAGGAAATTTTTCTAACTTGTTGCCTTAAAAATGCATTCTAATTATCTTTGGTAATGGTAGGGGAGAAGAGGTTTGAAGAGCTCCCTCAGAAATTATTTGAAATTGTAACTCTGAAAATGCTGTTTTAAACGATCTATGGTGATTTAAGAGGAGGAGAGATTGAATGGCCTCCCATCCCAGAAGATTTCCCATCTCAAGAAAATTTTCTAATTTGTAAACTTAAAATCGCATTCTAGACTATCTTTGGTAAGGTTAGGGATATAGATAATTAAAGACGTACCGAGTAGCACTTTGACCGAGTAGCCGAGTACCGAGTACTCGGCCAAGTTACCAAGTACCAATTATGTTTTAAGAAGAACCAACGACACACATGTGATGAATTTTGAACTTATTGGAATAGTAGTATAGATCTCCTTGTCCATATAATAGTTTTTAAAACTAAATTCCTGCTGAAATTTAATTACGCATTATCTTTATATATTAATAGGCAAGCTGTTTTCTTTCGGTACCGATTCCTCCTCTATTTGTGAACCGATTTCCTTCATTCTTTTTTTGTTCAGTAGCTATTGCCGAGCTTTAGTGTCATCAATAAAAATTTTTGAAATCGAACGCTAATTAACAGAGATATTAATAAAAAACGCATTTTCGTCCTAAATGGCTCTTTTTACGCGAATGGATGGTCCAATTTTTTCGAATTTGATATGGTTGGAAAGGTCTTTAAAAAACACTTCTAACAAAATAATTGTCAGGGCGCCCAAGGTCCAATAACCTAAATCCACTAGAAAAAAAGTTATAAGCGTATTTTAGTAAGCGAAACTCCAAAATTTCAATTTTATCTCTTTTCCATTGTTGAAATTCATTGTTGGAAGCGTGAAACATTAAGTTTTGTTTTTTAAATAGCTCTTTCTATATGAAAAATGCATTTTAGCGCTTCGAGCTTGGTATGGTTGGAAAGCTCGTGCAAATTACTATAAAACACGTTTTACCCGGTTTACTGTCCGAAAATGCCAATCCGCTAAAATGGCTAAAAAACACGCTAGAAGCAATTAAAAGTTAGTAAAAATTCATTTTTATTTGCTTTTTCACGCGACATAGTTAGCGTGAAGAAATTGCTGGATAATATTGTATTGTTGCCAATTCTCGCTTGAGCATAAAGAAATGAAATACTTGCATTTGTTTTTATTATTGAGGCTTTTTGGGTAACTACGGGCATTTAAAATAATTTCATTTTGATTATGTTTTCGCGATTTTAATATTTAGATAAATCATTTTACGGAGTGAGGGACGGCTTTCAGTTCCAGCTCCCAATAATACCTGCATTTGCTATCACCACAAAACTTTTGATAAAATTAGCGTATTATTACGACGTCCAGTGTTTTCACATAGACAATGAGGTTGTTTCCTTTAGTCAAAAGCAGTACTTTTTGTCACTGAAATTGATAGAATAAGCAAAAAAAAATAATAGTAATAACAAGGACCCAGAAAATACTTTAATTTTCCCAACAGTTATTTTTTAATTATTTTTTTTAAATGTCAGATTTTTCAAACAAGACAAGACGTCACAAATGATGCTCTTTGGCGCATCTTTAGACCACGTTTCCACGTTATGATAATCAAGAAGCGAATTTAAATTGCGCTCTGCGCTTGCTATCAACCATATCGTTGACAACACATATGAGTAAAGATACGAATTAAATATTTTGCTCTGTAAATGGCAACATTGAATGGCATTTCATCATTTGTGATGTCATCGTCAGAAGCGTAAACAATGAAAGTACACCGATTGAAGTAATTTTTAAAAAATATTAATCTTAAACAAATTATTAAAAAAATTGTTAGATTCTATGTTTTTAAGCATGCTCTTTCAGAAAAAAAAAAAAAAATACTTTTAAAATTTTAGAAACGACCCCATTATATGTTGCCGTGAGTAGAGTTCGTTCATTTGACAGTTGGAAATTCTAATTTAACAGCAAGATCATGCTCACTTTTACAAAGAATATTGTTTGTACAGAAGTTTTACGTATTAAGGGAGTTTTGCAGCATCATTTCATTCAGAACGACTTCTATAATGGAGTTGTTTCCTTCAGTCAAAAGTAGTATTTTTTGTCACTGAAATTGATAGAATAAGCAAAAAATAATAATAATAACATAGACCCAGAAAATACTTTTATTTTCCCAACATTTATTTTTTAATTAGTTTTTTAAAGCATCCAATCTTTCAAACAGGGCGTGGTCTTGATGACGTCACAAATGATGCTCTTTGGCTCATCTTTCTACCACGTTTCTACGTTATGATAATCAAGAAGCGAATTAAAATTGTGCTCTACGCTTGCTATCAACCATATCGTTGCCAATGCACGTGAGTAACGGTGCGAATTAAATATTTTGCTCTGTGAATGGCAACACTAAATGGCATTTCATCTTTTGTGATGTCATCGGCAGAAGCGTAAATAATGAAAGCGCACTGATTTAAGTAATTTTTTCAAAATATTAAACTTAAACAAATTATTTAAAAAATGGTTAGATCCTATGTTTTTAAGCATGCTCTTTCAGAAAAAAATACTTTTAAAATTTTGGAAACGACTCCATTGTGAAATTGGCGAGCTTTATCCATTTTGGCACTAATGCCAGGACGAGAAATATTTTTCTTTTGCATTCTTAAAAAAGGAGTACAGAAATGTCTATTTGCAAGGAACTGACTACGAATCAACTCTCTCTTGAAGGTGGGGTTCATTAAATTGTAACCGTTCGTGACAAGGCGGAGGAAATAAATGACAAGACGAACATACATGAAGTTTTTTTTTTATAAGAACGTCTATGAAAATCAGTATGACATGTGACAAAGGGAAGAGGGTTTATGGTGAAGTGTGAAACTTTGCAACAAAGGGTGGAGCATTTGTCAGTTTTTCTCTAAACCGTAAACAAATCACAAACACGATTTTTTTAATATAGCACTTTTATTGCGACGTTCAGTGTTTTTGAACGGACAATTTTTAATGTAGCAAGTAGGATTCGTTTATTTGACTGTTTGGAACTTAATAATTCTAACAAAAGGTCAACGCAACTTCAACTTATTAAAAGAAGCATTGTTCCATGCAGAAGTTTTACGTATAATCTGAGTTTTGCAGGATCATTTCATTCGGGAAGATTTCGATAGCTGTTAAATTGGCAGGCGCTCTTCATCTATTGGCGTTAAATTTTTGGCACCGATTGCAGCTCGAGAAATGTTTTTACTTTGCATACGAAAACAAGGAGTAGGGAAATGTATATTTGCATACGGTTGCCACAAAATAGGGGCTGTCCACGGATGAAGTCCTGCTTTAAGGTGGGGTTCATGAAATAGTAACAGCTTGTGACAAGGGAGAGGAAAGACATGACAAGAGGGGCATACAATGGGGAGAATGTGACTACAAGCTTTTTTTTAAAAATAGGAACGTTTATGGAAAATACCGTGACATGTGACTAAGGGAAGAGGGAGTATGGTGAAGTGCAAAATTTATGACAAAAGGGGGAGAGGGTGTTGAAAAGTGTGTCATGCACCGCCCTTAATCATAATCAAATCTCAAAGACGACCTTTTTTACTTTCTTCTATATCTAATATATAGAAGAAAGTATCGGATTCGTGCAAATTTTCGAATTTCGAAGGATTCGAACGTTTTGAGGTGTGCTGAGTCCATTTCGACTATTTTTGGAAAATGTCTGTCTGTCTGTGTGTGTGTATGTATGTGTGTGTGTATGTATGTATGTGTGTGTATGTGTGTGTGTCACGTCTGTGTGTGACCAGTTTTTTGTGGCCGCTCTACAGCAAAAACTACCGCATGAAATCGAACGAAATTTGGTACACATATGTGCCCCTATGCGAACTTGTGCCCATTGGTTTTTGGCGCGAATTCCTCCAAGGGGGTGGAGCAATGGGACGTTTTTTGAGTTACGCGTGCTTGCTATTCCTCAGGAAGTAACTGGCGGAATCAAACAAAATTTGGTCCATATGTTGCCATTAACAGGAGCAGGTGCTGATTCAATTTTGGTGTCAATAACTCAAAGGGGGCTTGAGCTATAGAATGTTTTTTTTTTGTCGTCAATTGTGACTGCTGTATCTCAAGAAATAATGAACGGAATGAAAGAAAAATTTATCGGCAAGTAGTCCTTAGTGGGTATCAGAGCTGATTTTATTTTGGTGTCAACAGCTAAAATGGGGGTAGCGCAATCGTCCGTTCTTTTTTTCCATTGTGAGTGCCCTATCTCAAGAAGTAATGCTACGTTCTGGTTGAAATTTGGAATATATGTGTATCCATATGTAAACAGGCTTTGGTTCAATTTTGACGCCAATCGCTCCAAGAGGTGTTGATTTTTTTTTTTTTTGCGAATAAAAATAGCTTTATTAATGCAACAATAAGAAAGATAAATCGTAATAGATTGTCGTCTGCGTATTTCTCGTGATTTTAATTGTATGTAAATGATCGGAAATATTATCTCAATGATTTAAAATTTTTAACTGTTGCCATCTTATGTTTGTTAACAAATAAAATATTTGTAATTAATTCAAGCAAGGCTTTTAAAATAACTTTCAATTTTCGCTCTTTGCTTTGCTTTTGCAATAATTCAGACATCGGGATGGTCGTCAAGTTTTTGCATATGTAATTTTGTGTTTGTTGGGAACATTGCTTCCTCGTCAAGCATGGGGAGGGATCAGAAAAAGGAAAAATATAGAAGAAAGTTTCGTGATGGCCACAACATACTAGTTTCAAATTGTACTTTTTTTGCGACTTCCAGTGTTTTCGAATGAACAGTTATATGTTGCCACGAGTAGAGTTCGTTCATTTCATACTTGGAAATTTATATTTCTAATGACGATGTCAAAGCAAATTACTCAATAATAGTAGAAGTTTTATAAGTAATATTGTTCACGCAGAAGTTTTACGTATAAACTGAGTTTTGTGCTGCTTCATTCCATTCTAAAATTGGATGATTGGCGATTTTTATCCATTGGCGTGAAATTTTTTGTTTCCAATGCCAGCGCGAAAAATCTTTTTCCTTTGCATACGTAAACAAAGAGTAGGGAAATGACTGTTTGCATAGGGTAAGCACAAAACAACATGGTATCCCAAATAAAATTATTCAAGGGGGGCAAGAATAAGCAAAAGAAATAACATAGAGCCAGAAAAAACTTTTATTTTCCCGACAGTTAGTTATTATTATTATTATTTTTTAATGTTTGATTTTGGAAATAAAGCGTGGTCTTTATGACGTTACAAGTGACGTACTTTGGCGCGCTACTCCATAGCCAAGCAAAAGTTTTAAACTTTGCTGTCAACAACGTTTTCAGGTTATGATAATTTGCGCTGTGAGCTAATGACATCAGGGAATGGCATTTCATCGCTTTTGATGCCATGTGCAGAAGCGTAAAAAATGAATTTCAATCTGCGCATCCAGGGTTCATACCCTTTAGGCAGAAAAAAGTTCAAGCACTTTTCAAGTACTTTTCAAGGTAAAAAATTTTGTTTTCAAGGCAATATCATAAATTTGTACTAAAAATATTGTATGCAGATTTCATTTACTACAAACACATAGAAATAAGGCAATAATACAAAAAAGTATAGGAAAACAAAATTGTTTTTTCTACAACAAGAGACGCTTTGATGAAAGATCTACTGCGTTGAAAGTCTTTCTGAAAATGTTTGAAAAGTTCGGTCATAAAGAGAAGCAGATAACAAGAGGTTTAATTTTGAGGTTTTTCAAAGGTTGCAGCAGTCAGAGGTTTGTATATTTTCTAGAATCAGCAAATTAATACTTAAAAAACCCTTTCATAAGTGCTTTTAACTTTTATGGGAAGAAACTAAAATACCCAAGTTCAATGGCATTGCCAGAGAGGAGTTTTTGAAGTCACTCCCCCCCCCCCCCCGGTTTCAACATTTATTTCCAGTACCATACAGTGGTTTATTACAATATAAGGGTGGTTAGGACAAAAACACTACCCAGAAAGTTATTTCAGTTTGCACTATTAAGTTCTAAAAATATTAGGTTTGCAAATCATTTATAGGTATTCAAATCAATTATTCGTATGTATTTATTAGCTGTTCAGCCAATAAGGCATTTCAACTGTCCTCGAGTAAATTTAAAAATTAGGAAGTAAGAAAAGTTTATGAAAGTCCACAGTCCAGTCTCTACACCTCAAAATATACAAAAGCAGCTTAAGCAGTGATAAATACTCTGAATGCAAACTTGAGCCTATTCAGCTTTCATTGATTAACTTACAATAGACAATAAATGTGCAAGTTCAGATTTATACATATGTACAACAATAACTTTTGCTATGCATACAATTCATAAAATAGTTTATTAAGTCAAAATATTCTGCATAGAAATACCATGCCCAGTGCCTGTTGATAACCAGCAACAGGCACTGGGCCTAGCTAGGCTGGTACTGGTCAATTTATTAGATCCAAATGAAGATGAAAGACCCTCCTTAAGCTATCTACCCCTTTGCTGATTAAAGCCTCTTTCAGTAAGCTCCAAGTACCCACAACCATAATAAAGTAGTAATTTTGAACATTTGAGGAAAAGGGGAAAATTGGAGTTATAAGGAGGTAAAAGCATAAAAACGAACACTACTGGATTTCAAGTGAATAATCATAACACAACCACCCAGTTATACACCTTATTTATTTTAGCAGACATAAAAAAATGATGTACTTATAAATAAAATTATATAAATCAACTTTATATTTAAAATACAAACTTTAAGTTAATTTGTTAGGTGCTCAACTGCTGAAATTTAAATTTAAAAAAAAAAAATCTGTAATGACCAAAAATTAGGTAAAGATAATCATTCAAAATTGCAAAAATAAATAAGCAAATAATTAAACAAGACCAAGGTAATAAATTCTTTAACTCTTTAGTTATTAAAATAAAAAAATAAAATAAGCTAATATGATGTAGCAGTGTCAAAATAACTATTAATTGCCAAAAATATAAAAATATTTACAAAATGCAAAAGGATTGAAATCTCAAACAAGGGAAGCAAATATGCTAATCTACGGTAGCAAATATGAAAATAACATCCGATTAGTGAATATATTTAAATATTTGCAAGATGCAAAAAGATTGAAATTTCAAACACGAGAAGCAATTTTTCGCAAAGTCTGAGTTCGTTCGACGTGGCATGTTTCCCATGAAATAAATTTATTTGTTTTTCATTAAAATTAAACAAAAAATATACTAATCTAAGGTAGCATATGCGAAACTAACATTTGATTAGCCAAAATATTTAAATATTTGCAGGATGCAAAAAGACTGAAATTTCAAACACAAGAGCAATTTTCCGCGAAACCCGAGTAAGTTCAATGTTGTCATGGTTTCGAAATTAATTTCTTTGTTAATTAATGAAATTAAACAAAAAATAAACTAATCTAAGGTACCATATGCAGGGGTCTGGCCAGAGGATATTTGGATCCGTTAACGGACCCTTCACAAAAATCCGATCAACCAAAACGGACCTTTCACAAAATCCCGATCAAACAAAACGGACCTTTCACAAAATCCCGATCAAACAAAACGGCCCCTTCACAAAATTCTGATAAACAAGATCGGATCTTTCACAAATTGTTAATTGAAAGAACAAATCTGAAAGCAAAACAATGCATATTTCTGTGTATAAACCAATAATTTTTGGAACCTTTTTTGAAGTCAAATTAGAGGGATCAGCTTATACAAAATCGGCTAATTTTGAAAGAAAAAAATCAGCACTCTTGTGATGCTCCTGCAAGCGATAAATAATTGCTACTGCCAAATAAATATAATGGTTGTTTGTTTGTTTTATCACAGCTAATTAGCAGCGGTGTTGTTGTAAACTTTTCTGAAAAGGCATTGGTAAACACTTTTCTCCCCGCTCATGATTTAATAAACAATAATAATATATATCTGCGAAATGAACTTAGAACTGTAAAAGGATAGTAAGGGTGGGGAAAAAATATGATCGCTTCAGATAGGGTTACCAACTTCAAAATTATCACCACTTAGCATCTGGCATTGAACCTTTATAATGACTTGATTAGAAAATATTCTCATTTTGCTAGCTTGTCAATATTTGCGTTTTTACAGTGCGGTGGGATGTTTAATTGTTATTTTGGGAGAAAATTATATGGGTTTTGATTTTTCGATGCTAACAAGGATGATTAACTTTAAATAAACTCTTTTAATTACCTTTTTTTTTCTTTAGATGTCTACATTTTGAAAAATGCAATCCTTTAAATCTGATATGAGAATCATATTTTGTTCTTTTTTCGAGCCAACTTCGCTTTATTAGGATGCAAATAAATGAAAAGTCTCTTTATTTCTGTTAGAACTCTCATTTCAAGTTTTTAAAGCAAAATTCCATTTTCTGTTATGAGTCAAAAATTAAAATGCTGAATAGATGGTTTATTTTATTTCATTTATTTATTTATTTATTTATTTTTATTTATTTATTTTTATTTATTTATTTATTTATTTATTTTTTTTTTTTTTTTTTTTTTTTTTTTTGCTTCAACTGTGTCCACAGATGTTAATGAAATGTTTATCATGGGACTCTAAAATGCAATTTTAAAATAATTTTATCAAAAATATTTCTTTTACAAGTCGTTTTTATACTTTTGATGCCTTCACTTTGAGAATTGCGATTTCTTTGCATCCGCTATCGGAATCCGATTTTTCGAATTTTTGATGTTTATTGCGCTTTGTTAAGAGGTAAACAATAAAAATAACTTTTTATTTTTGTTAAAATCACGGAATTTATACGTTTTTAAACGAAATTCTGTGCTTTTTAAGAGTGTCTTGGGTCACAAAGTTAAATGCTGAACCCTATTCTGAATTTTATTTATTTATTTATTTATTTTTTTTGGTTACAATTATTTTAAATGCTGGACAGAAATATTTGTAGTATAATTTAACAAAATGTAGAATGGTAGATAAATATTGATACTTGAAAGAGCGATGCCCCTTCCCGCCAAATATCAGAAAAACACTCCAGAATGATATTCTCGACATAGAAGAGGAAAACACTCAACTTTAAGTTTAATTGATGCAGTTTGTGCCATCTCTAAATTATAAAATTTCGTTTTAATAAAAAAATTCTTTTTTTCTTTTTTGCAAAATTAATTATTTTTCACAAAATTTATTCATTTTTCACAAAATTATTTAATTTTTCACAAAAAACGGACCCTGTGAAACATCCTGGACAGACCCCTGATATGTCAAAATATCTTTCGGTTGTAAAAATCATCAAAATATTTACAAGATGCAAAAGGATTGAAATCCCAAACACGGAAGCAATTTTTCGCGATGTTGCATACTGAACACATGTTCAGAAAATTGCATTGGTGAAATACTTTTTTAAAACTTCTAAGCACAATTCGTTGATTTTTGAGAGAATTTAAGAAACTTTTTCAAGGTTTTAAAACTTTTTCAAGGTTTTCAAGCACTTGAAAATGAACTTTCTTTTTTCAAGCACTTTTCAAGGTTTTTCAAGGGCGTACGAACTCTGGCATCAATTAAAATAATTGTTAAAAAATATTAAATTTTTTTTCAAATTATTTAAAAATTGGTTAAAACCTTTGTTCTTAAGCATGCTCTTTCAAAAAAAAAAAAAAATACTTTTAAAATTTCGGAAACGACCCCATTTCTGAAATATCTTTTTTAATCCATTTATTTTGAGATTAACAGACAAAAAGCAAAATTGAAATAAATTATTACTGTTTTTTATTTTGTGTACATATAAAAATTGTATGCTTCCAGATATGCAGTAAACATGAGTAAGAGTAGAAATAAAAATGTTAGAATTAGTTAAATTCATACAAGTTTTCTCAAATATTCATTAATGAATATGGTCGAATTTCGACCACTGGGCGAACACTAGTATAAACAATTTTGTTTGTGTCAAAAATTTTACAAAAAAAAAAAAATATTTTTAAAATTAAAAATAAATAAATAAAAGGTATGATTGATCAAGTTGGAATTAAAACAAATTACAGTAAAATCCGTCTAATGCGGACACTAACAGGACAATTTTTTTTTGTCCGCAATAGAGATGTGTCCGCAGAACAGGGGTTTAGTAATGTTATTTGCATTGGAACTGGGGAATTAAAAACTGTCCGCATAAGAGGGGTGTCCGCCTTTGAGGGGTGTCCGTTAGGAGGGGTTTCACGGTATACCAATCAATTATAGTTCTAGTCCGCCAAACATAAATAATTTTAAAAGCAGATAAAACAAATGTGCAGGAACACTGCAGACACATGTTTCTGCTGCCCCCCCCCCCCTCCCCGTTACAAAGAATGTCTTTTTCAGTGCATAACATGTGAGCTAAAGAATTTAAAGACATTCGACAAAACAATTCGACTTTTGTCGGATGCCTTTACATCCACGAGCTCCCATTTTGTGCATTGAAAAAGGAATTCCTTGTAACGCCAAAACACGTGTCTGCAGTGTTCCTGCACTGTGCTTTTAACGTTGTTTTATTTCCTTTTCTTTTTTAAGCAAAGGTATTTTTATATTTTTTATAACTAATTTTTGTTTGTAGCAAAAATCCATTTTTAATGTAAAATTCCATACTTTATATACTTACCTTTTTTGCATAATTTTTAATAAATAAGTTTTATTAACTTTGAGGACATTAAAATAAAAATTTATTCCATTAAAGCATTACAAACTTCATTATTCTCAAAATTTAAATTTGACTTATAAATTTTAATTGTAAATGATTGCAGAATATAATGCTTGTTCTTTTTTTAAAAATAAATTTTAGTATCTATCTTGGACAATATTCAATTTTTTGCAACTACTCGGTATTGGCCGAGTATCTGATCAGAATTTGGCCGAGTACCGAGTACTTGGCAAATTGGCCGAGTAGACCGAGTACTGAGTAGTTACCGAGTACTCGGTACGTCTCTATAGATAATTAAAGAGAACACAAAACACACTGAATATTTTGAACAAAAGCAGTTTTGTTTGCTAAAGAAGTAATGCTGGAGTCAGATGCCCAGAGTGGCAGAATACATTTAACTCACTGGTTTCGAACTCAAAGAAACGTAATATCATGATTCGTTCACTAATTTTTCCTTGATGGAATCAATAATATATATATTTTTTAATGTGTAGTTAAAATGAAAGAAATCATCTGGCAGTTTCTTGGAAAAACCACGATTATTAACGGAAACGGCACATCTTAACAAAGTCTAACCATATGTGTCGTGAGTGTTACTTAGAAACAAGTTCTAAAATTCAATTCAAAAAAACAAAAGAAATGCATAATAACTCTACTAAAATTTGTAGCTTACTTAAAAGCAATGTTATCTTCCTAATAATATTATTTTAAAATAGTTTTTTCTTTTCATTTAAAATTTTGACAGGCATTGAAAATATGATACTTGGTAACAATGAACGCTACCTACTGGAGTTTAGGGTTAATCCACGGGAGTTAGTGTTACAATTTTAAGTATCAAAATATCACCAAACAGGCAATGGCTTCGTTCAAATGTAGAAGCAATTTTCACCCGTCATACCTTGACGGGCGATTTTCTAGTTAGTAAATAATATTCATGAACTTATAGAAGTAGATTCATATTCACCAGAAGGAATATTAAAAAAATAAACAAATAAATAAATAAAACATTTTAAAATAAATTCATGAAAACTTTGTTATGAAACATCGAATGTATGTGTGTGTGGGGGGGGGGGGGGCATTCAATTTACCGGGCCCCCTTCAAAAGATTTTTCTGTATCCGCCCCTGCCCCATGCTACTGAGCGTTTATTCTAAAAAGAGTTATGGATGAATGTGGCAGGTTGAGGAGGTTGAAACCCCCGCTCTAAACCATATCCCGACATTCTTCTTATTTATTCAGACATATATTAAAACAAAAAGCGCATGTATTTGAATTAAATAACAAATTAAAATCAAAGCCTAATCATTTATCTCTCTTACCTTTTTTTGATGAAGGAAAGAAAAACGTTTCATGCTGAGTGGTGGTGACGAGAAGAAAAAAAAATTCTGCCAATGAAAACGCCTTTCGTTCGTAAACTCTTCTACTCTAAATTGCCCATTTTGTTTATAAGCCCTCAAGTTCCCGCTAAAAATCATCACACCCCGAGTGAATCACTGATTAGTCTGGAATTTACACCACAGAGTCTGCCCGATGTACAATGACTGGATGGCGACAACGATTAGCACCCCTTAACCCGCAGGGGATGACATGTTTTCGTACCCAGTCGGGTGGTTTTAAACGAGTAGGAAAAAAAGAGAAAAACTGCTTTTGGCTGACTGCTGGAAAAAGCCCGATGTAATTCTGTTATCACTCAAGAGAAAAAAAAAAAAGAAAGGTTTGAAATCCGTTTACAAAAACGAGGAGTGGAACCATTATTGAACTTTCCAATGTCGCCCAGTAGTTTGATTTTGCATCTTCTAGGCGACAGAATTTTTTCACTACGCGACATTGGTGTCGCGTAGTACCTATGTTAAAAAATGCTCTAATACATAGTGATACCATGGATCTTTCGCAGCAGGCCTTGTCTCTCCTTGTGGCACTCATTTTAGAAACCCCTATATTTGTGCATTTACCAGAAATTTAAATGGGCAGAAATGTTTTTAGGTTGTACTCATTTTCGGCTGATCCTTTTTGCATGATAAACGAAGAGAAAACCACCCTATTGGCAATGAGAGAGCTCCCAACAAGCTTTTATTTTGCGCCTATGGAGAAAAGGGAATTAAATTCTAAAAAAAGAAGAAAAAAAGCCCTTTATCTTAACTTTTAAAGGTTAAAATTAGAGATGCTCTGATTAATCAACAGTAAACAGCAATTGGCCACTTAGCCAGTTATTTAATAGCAGGCCAACCTTTATTGAATGGTAAAAAAATTATTTTTGATTGAAATAACTTTTGCCTAGTAGGACGGTGCAATGCATTGATGCAGCACAGAAAACTGATACACATCCCACATGATTAAACCAGTTTAGAATTTTCCTCTCAGCGAAAGAGTTGGTACCACACAGACTGAAAATTCAAGCATTAATGTATAGACATCAGTCCACAATCATTGCCGTTTAAATTTTTTTCACAATGATGAATTAACAGCATAACAATTCAGTCGGCCGTACAACGTTGGTGGTATTAAGAGTTATACTAGACTTTTCACACAAAAGCTGGAACAAAGACATTCACTTCTTCTGAAACATGCAGGATTTATTTATTTATTTATTTTTTTTTTTTGTTTCTTTTAATATCCCTGAAAAGTTAGGATATTCATTTTTGCACACTCTGTACAATATTTTTAACATCAGAAGTATTCATTATTTTTCTTCACCAAAGCTGACTGAACTAAGAAAATTTAAGGGAAAAGGGAAATAAATTTAGCGTTTTACTGTTTTTCAAAGTGTAAAAATGATCATGAGAAATACAAATTGAGATTAAAATATGAAAGAAAGGGGATGGAGGAAATACCTTCATAGACTGCTCTCTGTTAAATCTCCTCTCTAATCTTGTTCCATTTGGCAATTTTATCATCAATCGAATTGCTTTAAAATCAGACTCTGGAGGCTCTTCTGGTATTTGATCAGCAAGTTCGATTTTTTGACGCCTAATGTCCTAAAAATTAAATTCAAACAAAAAGATTTTTATAAATGACTGTAAATAGTACAAGGGAAATAAAATAGGAAGGGAGAAGCATGTCTATACAAGAATAATCAAAAGCCTAAGAATGATGTAAACATAAAAACACTGAAATTAAACTGGAAATCTTAAGATAATGTACATAAAAAGTAATAATTAGAATATCAGGGGTTATTGTGAGTTCATGAAAGATTACCTGAAAGTATTGAAGAAAACACGGGGCATTTTTAAACTAGAAACCTTATTACCTTAATATACATAATTTTAATATATACATAAACTGCTTTGACAAAGGTACAAGACACATTTCTTCAGAAATTCAAATAGTTCTGAATCAAAATACTGTGTGTATGTTCTTTACTTAAATTGTTAACAAGTTATAACATGACTTTTGAGCTGGTATTATACAAATTTTCTCCACACATTTAAAAAAAATGTTTTTAAAGGTGAAAAGAAAAGTCTCCTTGTATTCTTTTGTTTGTCACTTGCAAATACTTTCTGGGTTCAAAATACTGTGTGTATGTTCTTTACTTAAATTGTTAACAAGTTATAAGATGACTTTTGAGCTGGTATTGTACCAATTATCTCCACACATTTAAAAAAAAAAATGTTTTTAAAGGTGAAAAGAAAAGTCTCCTTGTATTTTTTTGTTTGTCACTTGCAAATACTTTCTGGGTAAAGAAAATTGGACTTGCCACAGAACATATTCAAATGAATTTAACTAGATGGCATAAATCTCCTAATCAATACATATTCACTGACTGATTCAAAGATTTAACACTTTTATTGATACAGAAATGAAATATTAATTAGAGATGTTATGCATGCATTTAAAAAAACTTAGAATAATTGAAATAAAAATAAAATTCAGGTTGCGATCACACATTTAACTTTTTGATATTTGACACTCTTAAAAAGCATTGTATTGAATTTAAAACTTTTAAATTTATTGATCTTAATAATTAAAAAAATAAATTTCATGTGATTGTTTCTTAACAAGATATAGTAAATGTCAAAAATGCAAAAAATCCAATTCCCAAAACAAATGCAAAGAGATCAAGATTTTCAAAATGAAGATGATAAAAACATAAAAACAGCATATAAAAAAATTTCTTTCAGAATCATTATTTTTATGGTCGCATTTAAAAGCTCAACAATGAATATATTAATATAATAACTTTTTAACCCAGTGATTCAAATTTAAACACATTCTGATTCTCATTAAGAACACAGAATTACACTTGAAAATTTTTAAACTACAATTTTAATAAAAATGAAAAGGAATTTCATTTAACTACCACCTAGCAAAGTGTAATAAGCATCAAAAATGAGAAAA